>NW_027361862.1:1800000-2062914 GCF_039654945.1 Dendrobates tinctorius | reverse complement strand
CACATTATACCCCCTGTAATCACTGTCCTCACATTATACCCCTGTAATCACTGACCTCACATTATACCCCTGTAATCACTCTCCTCACATTATACCCCTGTAATCACTGACCTCACATTATACCCCTGTAATCACTGACCTCACATTATACTCCTGTAATCACTGACCTCACATTATACCCCTGTAATCACTGACCTCACATTATACTCCTGTAATCACTGTCCTCACATTATACCCCTGTAATCACTGACCTCACATTATACTCCTGTAATCACTGTCCTCACATTATACCCCTGTAATCACTCTCCTCACATTATACTCCTGTAATCACTGACCTCACATTATACCCCTGTAATCACTGACCTCACATTATACTCCTGTAATCACTGACCTCACATTATACTCCTGTAATCACTGACCTCACATTATACCCCTGTAATCACTCTCCTCACATTATACTCCTGTAATCACTGACCTCACATTATACCCCTGTAATCACTCTCCTCACATTATACTCCTGTAATCACTGACCTCACATTATACTCCTGTAATCACTGACCTCACATTATACTCCTGTAATCACTGTCCTCACATTATACCCCTGTAATCACTCTCCTCACATTATACTCCTGTAATCACTGACCTCACATTATACCCTGTAATCACTGACCTCACATTATACCCTGTAATCACTGACCTCACATTATACTCCTGTAATCACTGACCTCACATTATACCCCTGTAATCACTGACCTCACATTATACTCCTGTAATCACTGTCCTCACATTATACCCCTGTAATCACTGACCTCACATTATACTCCTGTAATCACTGACCTCACATTATACCCCTGTAATCACTCTCCTCACATTATACTCCTGTAATCACTGACCTCACATTATACCCCTGTAATCACTCTCCTCACATTATACTCCTGTAATCACTGACCTCACATTATACTCCTGTAATCACTGTCCTCACATTATACCCCTGTAATCACTCTCCTCACATTATACTCCTGTAATCACTGACCTCACATTATACCCCTGTAATCACTCTCCTCACATTATACTCCTGTAATCACTGACCTCACATTATACTCCTGTAATCACTGACCTCACATTATACCCCTGTAATCACTCTCCTCACATTATACTCCTGTAATCACTGACCTCACATTATACTCCTGTAATCACTGACCTCACATTATACCCCTGTAATCACTGACCTCACATTATACTCCTGTAATCACTGTCCTCACATTATACCCCTGTAATCACTGACCTCACATTATACCCCTGTAATCACTGACCTCACATTATACTCCTGTAATCACTGACCTCACATTATACCCTGTAATCACTGCCTCACATTATACTCCTGTAATCACTGACCTCACATTATACCCCTGTAATCACTCTCCTCACATTATACTCCTGTAATCACTGACCTCACATTATACTCCTGTAATCACTGTCCTCACATTATACCCCTGTAATCACTCTCCTCACATTATACTCCTGTAATCACTGACCTCACATTATACCCCTGTAATCACTCTCCTCACATTATACTCCTGTAATCACTGACCTCACATTATACTCCTGTAATCACTGACCTCACATTATACCCCTGTAATCACTGACCTCACATTATACTCCTGTAATCACTGTCCTCACATTATACCCCTGTAATCACTGTCCTCACATTATACCCCTGTAATCACTGACCTCACATTATACTCCTGTAATCACTGTCCTCACATTATACTCCTGTAATCACTGACCTCACATTATACTCCTGTAATCACTGACCTCACATTATACCCCTGTAATCACTGACCTCACATTATACTCCTGTAATCACTGACCTCACATTATACTCCTGTAATCACTGACCTCACATTATACTCCTGTAATCACTGACCTCACATTATACTCCTGTAATCACTGTCCTC
This sequence comes from Dendrobates tinctorius, assembly GCF_039654945.1. Taxonomy (NCBI): domain Eukaryota; kingdom Metazoa; phylum Chordata; class Amphibia; order Anura; family Dendrobatidae; genus Dendrobates; species Dendrobates tinctorius. The sequence continues at coordinate 2,060,956 of NW_027361862.1, read as the reverse complement.
ACATTATACCCCTGTAATCACTCTCCTCACATTATACTCCTGTAATCACTGTCCTCACATTATACTCCTGTAATCACTGTCCTCACATTATACCCCTGTAATCACTGTCCTCACATTATACTCCTGTAATCACTGACCTCACATTATACCCCTGTAATCACTCTCCTCACATTATACTCCTGTAATCACTGACCTCACATTATACTCCTGTAATCACTGACCTCACATTATACCCCTGTAATCACTGACCTCACATTATACTCCTGTAATCACTGTCCTCACATTATACCCTGTAATCACTGACCTCACATTATACTCCTGTAATCACTGTCCTCACATTATACCCCTGTAATCACTGTCCTCACATTATACCCCTGTAATCACTGTCCTCACATTATACTCCTGTAATCACTGACCTCACATTATACCCCTGTAATCACTGACCTCACATTATACCCCTGTAATCACTGACCTCACATTATACTCCTGTAATCACTGACCTCACATTATACCCCTGTAATCACTGTCCTCACATTATACTCCTGTAATCACTGACCTCACATTATACTCCTGTAATCACTGACCTCACATTATACCCCTGTAATCACTCTCCTCACATTATACTCCTGTAATCACTGACCTCACATTATACCCCTGTAATCACTCTCCTCACATTATACTCCTGTAATCACTGACCTCACATTATACTCCTGTAATCACTGTCCTCACATTATACCCCTGTAATCACTCTCCTCACATTATACTCCTGTAATCACTGACCTCACATTATACCCCTGTAATCACTCTCCTCACATTATACTCCTGTAATCACTGACCTCACATTATACTCCTGTAATCACTGACCTCACATTATACCCCTGTAATCACTCTCCTCACATTATACTCCTGTAATCACTGTCCTCACATTATACCCCTGTAATCACTCTCCTCACATTATACTCCTGTAATCACTCTCCTCACATTATACTCCTGTAATCACTGTCCTCACATTATACTCCTGTAATCACTCTCCTCACATTATACTCCTGTAATCACTGTCCTCACATTATACTCCTGTAATCACTCTCCTCACATTATACTCCTGTAATCACTGTCCTCACATTATACTCCTGTAATCACTGTCCTCACATTATACCCCTGTAATCACTCTCCTCACATTATACTCCTGTAATCACTGACCTCACATTATACCCCTGTAATCACTCTCCTCACATTATACTCCTGTAATCACTGACCTCACATTATACCCCTGTAATCACTGACCTCACATTATACTCCTGTAATCACTGTCCTCACATTATACTCCTGTAATCACTGTCCTCACATTATACTCCTGTAATCACTCTCCTCACATTATACTCCTGTAATCACTGTCCTCACATTATACTCCTGTAATCACTCTCCTCACATTATACCCCTGTAATCACTGACCTCACATTATACTCCTGTAATCACTGTCCTCACATTATACCCCTGTAATCACTCTCCTCACATTATACTCCTGTAATCACTGACCTCACATTATACCCTGTAATCACTGACCTCACATTATACTCCTGTAATCACTGACCTCACATTATACCCTGTAATCACTGACCTCACATTATACTCCTGTAATCACTGACCTCACATTATACCCCTGTAATCACTGACCTCACATTATACTCCTGTAATCACTGACCTCACATTATACCCCTGTAATCACTGACCTCACATTATACTCCTGTAATCACTGTCCTCACATTATACCCCTGTAATCACTGACCTCACATTATACTCCTGTAATCACTGTCCTCACATTATACCCCTGTAATCACTGTCCTCACATTATACTCCTGTAATCACTCTCCTCACATTATACTCCTGTAATCACTGTCCTCACATTATACTCCTGTAATCACTGACCTCACATTATACTCCTGTAATCACTGTCCTCACATTATACCCCTGTAATCACTGACCTCACATTATACTCCTGTAATCACTGACCTCACATTATACCCCTGTAATCACTGTCCTCACATTATACCCCTGTAATCACTGTCCTCACATTATACTCCTGTAATCACTGTCCTCACATTATACCCCTGTAATCACTGACCTCACATTATACTCCTGTAATCACTGACCTCACATTATACCCCTGTAATCACTGACCTCACATTATACTCCTGTAATCACTCTCCTCACATTATACTCCTGTAATCACTGACCTCACATTATACCCCTGTAATCACTGACCTCACATTATACTCCTGTAATCACTGACCTCACATTATACCCCTGTAATCACTGACCTCACATTATACCCCTGTAATCACTGACCTCACATTATACTCCTGTAATCACTGACCTCACATTATACCCCTGTAATCACTGACCTCACATTATACTCCTGTAATCACTGACCTCACATTATACTCCTGTAATCACTGTCCTCACATTATACCCCTGTAATCACTGACCTCACATTATACTCCTGTAATCACTGTCCTCACATTATACCCCTGTAATCACTGACCTCACATTATACCCCTGTAATCACTGTCCTCACATTATACCCCTGTAATCACTGACCTCACATTATACTCCTGTAATCACTGACCTCACATTATACCCCTGTAATCACTGACCTCACATTATACTCCTGTAATCACTGACCTCACATTATACCCCTGTAATCACTGACCTCACATTATACCCCTGTAATCACTGACCTCACATTATACTCCTGTAATCACTGACCTCACATTATACCCCTGTAATCACTGACCTCACATTATACTCCTGTAATCACTGACCTCACATTATACTCCTGTAATCACTGTCCTCACATTATACCCCTGTAATCACTGACCTCACATTATACTCCTGTAATCACTGTCCTCACATTATACCCCTGTAATCACTGACCTCACATTATACCCCTGTAATCACTCTCCTCACATTATACCCCTGTAATCACTGTCCTCACATTATACTCCTGTAATCACTGACCTCACATTATACCCCTGTAATCACTGTCCTCACATTATACCCCTGTAATCACTGTCCTCACATTATACTCCTGTAATCACTGTCCTCACATTATACCCCTGTAATCACTGACCTCACATTATACCCCTGTAATCACTGACCTCACATTATACTCCTGTAATCACTGTCCTCACATTATACTCCTGTAATCACTGACCTCACATTATACCCCTGTAATCACTGTCCTCACATTATACCCCTGTAATCACTGACCTCACATTATACCCCTGTAATCACTGTCCTCACATTATACCCCTGTAATCACTGTCCTCACATTATACCCCTGTAATCACTGTCCTCACATTATACTCCTGTAATCACTGACCTCACATTATACCCCTGTAATCACTGTCCTCACATTATACCCCTGTAATCACTGACCTCACATTATACCCCTGTAATCACTGTCCTCACATTATACCCCTGTAATCACTGTCCTCACATTATACCCCTGTAATCACTGTCCTCACATTATACCCCTGTAATCACTGTCCTCACATTATACTCCTGTAATCACTGACCTCACATTATACCCCTGTAATCACTGTCCTCACATTATACCCCTGTAATCACTGTCCTCACATTATACTCCTGTAATCACTGTCCTCACATTATACCCCTGTAATCACTGACCTCACATTATACCCCTGTAATCACTGACCTCACATTATACTCCTGTAATCACTGTCCTCACATTATACTCCTGTAATCACTGACCTCACATTATACCCCTGTAATCACTGTCCTCACATTATACCCCTGTAATCACTGACCTCACATTATACCCCTGTAATCACTGTCCTCACATTATACCCCTGTAATCACTGTCCTCACATTATACCCCTGTAATCACTGTCCTCACATTATACTCCTGTAATCACTGACCTCACATTATATTCCTGTAATCACTGTCCTCACATTATACTCCTGTAATCACTGTCCTCACATTATACTCCTGTAATCACTGACCTCACATTATACCCCTGTAATCACTGTCCTCACATTATACCCCTGTAATCACTGACCTCACATTATACCCCTGTAATCACTGTCCTCACATTATACTCCTGTAATCACTGTCCTCACATTATACTCCTGTAATCACTGACCTCACATTATACCCCTGTAATCACTCTCCTCACATTATACCCCTGTAATCACTCTCCTCACATTATACTCCTGTAATCACTGACCTCACATTATACCCCTGTAATCACTCTCCTCACATTATACCCCTGTAATCACTGTCCTCACATTATACCCCTGTAATCACTGTCCTCACATTATACCCCTGTAATCACTGTCCTCACATTATACTCCTGTAATCACTGTCCTCAAATTATACCCCTGTAATCACTGACCTCACATTATATTCCTGTAATCACTGTCCTCACATTATACTCCTGTAATCACTGTCCTCACATTATACTCCTGTAATCACTGACCTCACATTATACCCCTGTAATCACTGTCCTCACATTATACCCCTGTAATCACTGACCTCACATTATACCCCTGTAATCACTGTCCTCACATTATATTCCTGTAATCACTGTCCTCACATTATACTCCTGTAATCACTGACCTCACATTATACCCCTGTAATCACTCTCCTCACATTATACCCCTGTAATCACTCTCCTCACATTATACTCCTGTAATCACTGACCTCACATTATACCCCTGTAATCACTCTCCTCACATTATACCCCTGTAATCACTCTCCTCACATTATACTCCTGTAATCACTGACCTCACATTATACTCCTGTAATCACTGACCTCACATTATACTCCTGTAATCACTCTCCTCACATTATACTCCTGTAATCACTGACCTCACATTATACTCCTGTAATCACTGACCTCACATTATACCCCTGTAATCACTGACCTCACATTATACCCCTGTAATCACTGTCCTCACATTATACCCCTGTAATCACTGACCTCACATTATACTCCTGTAATCACTGACCTCACATTATACCCCTGTAATCACTGACCTCACATTATACTCCTGTAATCACTGACCTCACATTATACCCCTGTAATCACTGACCTCACATTATACCCCTGTAATCACTGACCTCACATTATACCCCTGTAATCACTGTCCTCACATTATACCCCTGTAATCACTGACCTCACATTATACCCCTGTAATCACTGACCTCACATTATACCCCTGTAATCACTGTCCTCACATTATACCCCTGTAATCACTGACCTCACATTATACCCCTGTAATCACTGACCTCACATTATACCCCTGTAATCACTGACCTCACATTATACCCCTGTAATCACTGTCCTCACATTATACCCCTGTAATCACTGACCTCACATTATACCCCTGTAATCACTGACCTCACATTATACCCCTGTAATCACTGACCTCACATTATACCCCTGTAATCACTGACCTCACATTATACCCCTGTAATCACTGTCCTCACATTATACCCCTGTAATCACTGACCTCACATTATACCCCTGTAATCACTGACCTCACATTATACCCCTGTAATCACTGACCTCACATTATACCCCTGTAATCACTGACCTCACATTATACTCCTGTAATCACTGACCTCACATTATACTCCTGTAATCACTGACCTCACATTATACCCCTGTAATCACTGACCTCACATTATATTCCTGTAATCACTGTCCTCACATTATACTCCTGTAATCACTGACCTCACATTATACCCCTGTAATCACTCTCCTCACATTATACTCCTGTAATCACTGACCTCACATTATACTCCTGTAATCACTGACCTCACATTATACCCCTGTAATCACTGTCCTCACATTATACCCCTGTAATCACTGTCCTCACATTATACCCCTGTAATCACTGACCTCACATTATACCCCTGTAATCACTGACCTCACATTATACCCCTGTAATCACTGACCTCACATTATACCCCTGTAATCACTGACCTCACATTATACTCCTGTAATCACTGTCCTCACATTATACCCCTGTAATCACTGACCTCACATTATACTCCTGTAATCACTGACCTCACATTATACACCTGTAATCACTGTCCTCACATTATACTCCTGTAATCACTGTCCTCACATTATACTCCTGTAATCACTGACCTCACATTATACTCCTGTAATCACTGTCCTCACATTATACTCCTGTAATCACTGTCCTCACATTATACTCCTGTAATCACTGTCCTCACATTATACTCCTGTAATCACTGACCTCACATTATACTCCTGTATTCACTGTCCTCACATTATACTCCTGTAATCACTGTCCTCACATTATACTCCTGTAATCACTGACCTCACATTATACTCCTGTAATCACTGTCCTCACATTATACTCCTGTAATCACTGTCCTCACATTATACCCCTGTAATCACTGACCTCACATTATACTCCTGTAATCACTGTCCTCACATTATACTCCTGTAATCACTGACCTCACATTATACTCCTGTAATCACTGTCCTCACATTATACCCCTGTAATCACTGACCTCACATTATACTCCTGTAATCACTGTCCTCACATTATACTCCTGTAATCACTGACCTCACATTATACCCCTGTAATCACTGACCTCACATTATACTCCTGTAATCACTGACCTCACATTATACTCCTGTAATCACTGTCCTCACATTATACTCCTGTAATCACTGACCTCACATTATACTCCTGTAATCACTGTCCTCACATTATACCCCTGTAATCACTGTCCTCACATTATACTCCTGTAATCACTGACCTCACATTATACTCCTGTAATCACTGTCCTCACATTATACTCCTGTAATCACTGTCCTCACATTATACCCCTGTAATCACTGACCTCACATTATACTCCTGTAATCACTGTCCTCACATTATACTCCTGTAATCACTGTCCTCACATTATACCCCTGTAATCACTGACCTCACATTATACCCCTGTAATCACTGACCTCACATTATACTCCTGTAATCACTCTCCTCACATTATACCCCTGTAATCACTGACCTCACATTATACTCCTGTAATCACTGACCTCACATTATACTCCTGTAATCACTGTCCTCACATTATACCCCTGTAATCACTGTCCTCACATTATACTCCTGTAATCACTGACCTCACATTATACTCCTGTAATCACTGTCCTCACATTATACTCCTGTAATCACTGACCTCACATTATACCCCTGTAATCACTGTCCTCACATTATACCCCTGTAATCACTCTCCTCACATTATACTCCTGTAATCACTGTCCTCACATTATATTCCTGTAATCACTGACCTCACATTATACTCCTGTAATCACTGACCTCACATTATACTCCTGTAATCACTGACCTCACATTATACTCCTGTAATCACTGACCTCACATTATACTCCTGTAATCACTGTCCTCACATTATACCCCTGTAATCACTGACCTCACATTATACCCCTGTAATCACTGACCTCACATTATACCCCTGTAATCACTGACCTCACATTATACTCCTGTAATCACTGTCCTCACATTATATTCCTGTAATCACTGACCTCACATTATACTCCTGTAATCACTGTCCTCACATTATACCCCTGTAATCACTGTCCTCACATTATACTCCTGTAATCACTGTCCTCACATTATACCCCTGTAATCACTGTCCTCACATTATACTCCTGTAATCACTGACCTCACATTATACCCCTGTAATCACTGACCTCACATTATACTCCTGTAATCACTGTCCTCACATTATATTCCTGTAATCACTGACCTCACATTATACTCCTGTAATCACTGTCCTCACATTATACCCCTGTAATCACTGACCTCACATTATACTCCTGTAATCACTGTCCTCACATTATACCCCTGTAATCACTGACCTCACATTATACTCCTGTAATCACTGTCCTCACATTATATTCCTGTAATCACTGACCTCACATTATACTCCTGTAATCACTGTCCTCACATTATACCCCTGTAATCACTGTCCTCACATTATACCCCTGTAATCACTGACCTCACATTATACCCCTGTAATCACTGACCTCACATTATACTCCTGTAATCACTGTCCTCACATTATACTCCTGTAATCACTGACCTCACATTATACTCCTGTAATCACTGACCTCACATTATACTCCTGTAATCACTGACCTCACATTATACTCCTGTAATCACTGACCTCACATTATACTCCTGTAATCACTGACCTCACATTATACCCCTGTAATCACTGTCCTCACATTATACCCCTGTAATCACTGACCTCACATTATACCCCTGTAATCACTGTCCTCACATTATACCCCTGTAATCACTGACCTCACATTATACCCCTGTAATCACTGACCTCACATTATACCCCTGTAATCACTGTCCTCACATTATACCCCTGTAATCACTGACCTCACATTATACTCCTGTAATCACTGACCTCACATTATACTCCTGTAATCACTGACCTCACATTATACTCCTGTAATCACTGACCTCACATTATACTCCTGTAATCACTGACCTCACATTATACTCCTGTAATCACTGACCTCACATTATACCCCTGTAATCACTGACCTCACATTATACCCCTGTAATCACTGACCTCACATTATACCCCTGTAATCACTGACCTCACATTATACCCCTGTAATCACTGTCCTCACATTATACCCCTGTAATCACTGACCTCACATTATACTCCTGTAATCACTGACCTCACATTATACTCCTGTAATCACTGACCTCACATTATACTCCTGTAATCACTGACCTCACATTATACTCCTGTAATCACTGACCTCACATTATACTCCTGTAATCACTGACCTCACATTATACTCCTGTAATCACTGACCTCACATTATACTCCTGTAATCACTGTCCTCACATTATACTCCTGTAATCACTGACCTCACATTATACTCCTGTAATCACTGACCTCACATTATACTCCTGTAATCACTGACCTCACATTATACCCCTGTAATCACTGACCTCACATTATACTCCTGTAATCACTGTCCTCACATTATACCCCTGTAATCACTGACCTCACATTATACCCCTGTAATCACTGTCCTCACATTATACTCCTGTAATCACTGTCCTCACATTATACTCCTGTAATCACTGACCTCACATTATACTCCTGTAATCACTGTCCTCACATTATACTCCTGTAATCACTCTCCTCACATTATACTCCTGTAATCACTGACCTCACATTATACTCCTGTAATCACTGTCCTCACATTATACTCCTGTAATCACTGACCTCACATTATACCCCTGTAATCACTGTCCTCACATTATACCCCTGTAATCACTGACCTCACATTATACTCCTGTAATCACTGTCCTCACATTATACCCCTGTAATCACTGTCCTCACATTATACCCCTGTAATCACTGTCCTCACATTATACCCCTGTAATCACTGACCTCACATTATACTCCTGTAATCACTGTCCTCACATTATACCCCTGTAATCACTGACCTCACATTATACTCCTGTAATCACTGACCTCACATTATACCCCTGTAATCACTGTCCTCACATTATACCCCTGTAATCACTGTCCTCACATTATACTCCTGTAATCACTGACCTCACATTATACTCCTGTAATCACTGACCTCACATTATACCCCTGTAATCACTGTCCTCACATTATACCCCTGTAATCACTGTCCTCACATTATACCCCTGTAATCACTGACCTCACATTATACTCCTGTAATCACTGACCTCACATTATACTCCTGTAATCACTCTCCTCACATTATACTCCTGTAATCACTGACCTCACATTATACTCCTGTAATCACTGTCCTCACATTATACCCCTGTAATCACTGTCCTCACATTATACTCCTGTAATCACTGACCTCACATTATACTCCTGTAATCACTGACCTCACATTATACCCCTGTAATCACTGACCTCACATTATACTCCTGTAATCACTGTCCTCACATTATACTCCTGTAATCACTGACCTCACATTATACCCCTGTAATCACTGACCTCACATTATACTCCTGTAATCACTGACCTCACATTATACCCCTGTAATCACTGTCCTCACATTATACTCCTGTAATCACTGTCCTCACATTATACCCCTGTAATCACTGTCCTCACATTATACTCCTGTAATCACTGACCTCACATTATACCCCTGTAATCACTGACCTCACATTATACTCCTGTAATCACTGTCCTCACATTATACTCCTGTAATCACTGACCTCACATTATACTCCTGTAATCACTGACCTCACATTATACCCCTGTAATCACTGACCTCACATTATACTCCTGTAATCACTGTCCTCACATTATACTCCTGTAATCACTGTCCTCACATTATACCCCTGTAATCACTGTCCTCACATTATACCCCTGTAATCACTGTCCTCACATTATACTCCTGTAATCACTGTCCTCACATTATACTCCTGTAATCACTGTCCTCACATTATACTCCTGTAATCACTGTCCTCACATTATACCCCTGTAATCACTGTCCTCACATTATACTCCTGTAATCACTGACCTCACATTATACCCCTGTAATCACTGACCTCACATTATACCCCTGTAATCACTGTCCTCACATTATACTCCTGTAATCACTGACCTCACATTATACTCCTGTAATCACTGACCTCACATTATACCCCTGTAATCACTGACCTCACATTATACTCCTGTAATCACTGTCCTCACATTATACTCCTGTAATCACTGTCCTCACATTATACCCCTGTAATCACTGTCCTCACATTATACCCCTGTAATCACTGTCCTCACATTATACTCCTGTAATCACTGTCCTCACATTATACTCCTGTAATCACTGTCCTCACATTATACTCCTGTAATCACTGTCCTCACATTATACCCCTGTAATCACTGTCCTCACATTATACCCCTGTAATCACTGACCTCACATTATACTCCTGTAATCACTGACCTCACATTATACCCCTGTAATCACTGACCTCACATTATACTCCTGTAATCACTGACCTCACATTATACTCCTGTAATCACTGTCCTCACATTATACTCCTGTAATCACTGTCCTCACATTATACCCCTGTAATCACTGTCCTCACATTATACCCCTGTAATCACTGTCCTCACATTATACCCCTGTAATCACTGTCCTCACATTATACCCCTGTAATCACTGTCCTCACATTATACCCCTGTAATCACTGACCTCACATTATACTCCTGTAATCACTGACCTCACATTATACTCCTGTAATCACTGACCTCACATTATACCCCTGTAATCACTGTCCTCACATTATACTCCTGTAATCACTGACCTCACATTATACTCCTGTAATCACTGTCCTCACATTATACTCCTGTAATCACTGTCCTCACATTATACCCCTGTAATCACTGTCCTCACATTATACCCCTGTAATCACTGTCCTCACATTATACTCCTGTAATCACTGTCCTCACATTATACTCCTGTAATCACTGTCCTCACATTATACTCCTGTAATCACTGTCCTCACATTATACCCCTGTAATCACTGTCCTCACATTATACCCCTGTAATCACTGACCTCACATTATACTCCTGTAATCACTGTCCTCACATTATACTCCTGTAATCACTGTCCTCACATTATACCCCTGTAATCACTGTCCTCACATTATACCCCTGTAATCACTGTCCTCACATTATACTCCTGTAATCACTGACCTCACATTATACTCCTGTAATCACTGACCTCACATTATACTCCTGTAATCACTGTCCTCACATTATACCCCTGTAATCACTGTCCTCACATTATACTCCTGTAATCACTGTCCTCACATTATACTCCTGTAATCACTGTCCTCACATTATACCCCTGTAATCACTGTCCTCACATTATACCCCTGTAATCACTGTCCTCACATTATACTCCTGTAATCACTGACCTCACATTATACCCCTGTAATCACTGTCCTCACATTATACCCCTGTAATCACTGTCCTCACATTATACCCCTGTAATCACTGTCCTCACATTATACTCCTGTAATCACTGTCCTCACATTATACCCCTGTAATCACTGACCTCACATTATACTCCTGTAATCACTGTCCTCACATTATACTCCTGTAATCACTGACCTCACATTATACTCCTGTAATCACTGTCCTCACATTATACCCCTGTAATCACTGTCCTCACATTATACTCCTGTAATCACTGTCCTCACATTATACTCCTGTAATCACTGTCCTCACATTATACCCCTGTAATCACTGTCCTCACATTATACCCCTGTAATCACTGTCCTCACATTATACTCCTGTAATCACTGACCTCACATTATACCCCTGTAATCACTGTCCTCACATTATACCCCTGTAATCATTGCCTCCTCTTTGTACTTGCTCATTATTATTATTATTATTATTATTATTATTATTATTATTATTTATTTCTATAGCCCCATTGGTTCCATGGTGCTGCACATGAGAAGGGGTTACATACAGATTACAGATATCACTTACAGTAAGGTAACAATCACAGACTGATACAGAGGAGAGAGAGGACCCGGCCCTTGGGGGCTTACATGCTACAGGATGGTGGGGAAGGACACAGTAGGTCGGGGGGTTGCAGCAGTTCCGGTGTTGGTTGAGGCGGTATCTCCAGTAGTGGTGAGGAGGTAGCGGGGTCATTGCAGGCTGTAGGCTTTCCTGAAGAGGTGGGTTTTCAGGTTCCGTCTGAAGGATCCGAGGGTGGTGGATAATCGAACTTGTTGGGGCAAAGAATTCCAGAGGATGGGGGATATTCGGGAGAAGTCTTGGAGGCGGTTGGGTGAGGAGCGAATAAGTGTGGAGGAGAGAAGGAGGTCTTGGGATGACCATAGATTACGTGAGGGAAGATTTCGGGATATTAGTTCAGAGACATATGGGGGAGACAGGTTATAGATGGCCTTGTAGGTCAGTATTAGTAATTTGAATTGGATACGCTGAGGGAATGGGAGCCAGTGAAGAGATTTGCAGAGGGGAGAAGCGGAGGAGTAGTGAGGAGAGAGATGAATTAGTCGGGCAGCAGAGTTAAGGATGGACTGGAGAGGTGCGAGGGTGTTAGCAGGGAGGCCACAGAAAAGGATGTTGCAATAGTCGAGGCGGGAGATGATGAGGGCATGCACAAGCATTTTAGTAGATTGAGGGTTGAGGAAAGGATGGATTCTGGAAATATTTTGGAGGCGACAGGAGGTAGAAAGAGCTTTGATGTGTTGTTTGAAGGATAGGGCAGAGTCAAGGATTGTTCCGAGGCAGCAGACTTCTGGGAGAGGGGAATGTGGGGTGTCATTTATTGTGATAGATAGATCAGGTAAGGAAGATCTGTGAGATGGAGGAAAGATGATGAGTTCAGATTTGTTCACATTGAATTTGAGGAAGCGAGAGGAGAAGGAGGATATGGCTTATAGACACTTCGGGATTCTGGACAGCAGAGAGGCGACGTCTTGGCCAGAGAGGTAGATCTGAGTGTCATCAACATATAGATGGTAATGGAAGCCAAAGGACTTTATGAGTTGGCCCAGGGTATAGATTGAGAAGAGTAGGGGTCCTAGGACAGAGCCTTGAGGGACATCAACAGAGAGAGGGTGGGATGAGGAGATAGTATGGGAGTAGGAAACGCTAAATGTGCGGTTGGTAAGGTATGAGGAGATCCAGGATAGGGCAAGGTCTTTGATGCCAAAGGAGGAGAGGATCTGTAGTAGGAGGCAGTGGTCATCTGTGTCAAAGGCAGATGACAGGGCTAGAAGGAGGAGTATAGAGAATTGTCTGTTAGCTTTGGCTGTAAGTAAGTCGTTACTAAGTTAGGTCAGGGCAGTCTCAGTGGAATGGTGGGGACGGAAGCCAGATTATAGATTGTCGAAGAGCGAGTTAGATGCAAAGTGAGAGGAAAGTTCAGCGTGGACGTTCTGCTCAAGGAGATTGGGAGCAAAGATATGGGGCGTTAGCTGGTACATAGCGCTCGCTCGGGTCAAGGGATGGCTTTTTGGGGATAGGTGTGATTGTGTCATGTTTGAAAGCAGACGGGAAGGTACCAGAAGTTAGTGATAGGTTGAAGAGATGAGTTAGGGATGGGATAAGTGTAGTGGTGAGGTTGGGGAGGAGGTGGGGTGGGATGGGGTCAAGTGCACAATTGGTTCGGTGTGATCAGTGATTTTGGAGAAGGATGTTATGGGGTTTGGGCATTAGTCTGGCATACAAAGGGGTTGTGATAGTCGGACAATAAAGACTTGCCGTGTTTGGTCAATCTTATTTTTGAGTGCGTGGCAAAGTCCTCGGCAGAGATTAGGGTGGTCGGAGGGAGCAGTGGTGGACGGAGGAGGGAGTTAAAAGTGTTGAACAACTGTTTGGCATTGTGGGATAAGGAAGATACAAGGGATGTAAAGTAGGCCTGTATAGCAGAGGTGAGAGCTGATTTGAATGTGAGTGTTGCTTGTTTGAGTGCAGTGAAATCAACTTGAGAGTGCGTTTTCTTCCAACGCCGTTCTGCAATTCTGGATACTTGCAAGAGCTTTTTAGTAATGTTAGGGTTGTCTATTGATTCGTTGCACTCTCCTATGCATGACAGGGGTGACCGAGTTGATGGCTGATGCGAGAGTGGCATTGTAGAAAGCGGTTGCACTGTCTGTGTCGTGAAATGAAGCTATGGAGGACAGTGGTAGAATAGAGTCAGAGGGTGTGCGAGGGTCTCGTTGTGCAAGGTTTCTGCAGGGGTGCACTAGTTGCTGGACATGGGTGACAGGTGAAGAGGACAGTGATGAGAACGTGAGTAGATGGTGGTCGGATAGAGGGAGAGGGGAGGTGGTGATGTTAGATAGGAAGCCGAGACATGTAAAGACCAGGTCTAATGTGTGTGGGTGGCTGAGGAGGACCAGGAGGAGTAAGTCCAAAGTATGAATTAAGGGACAGGAGTTTGGAGACTGCTGACTGGTGCGTGTCAATGGGGATGTTGAAGTCGCAAATGATGATGGTGGGAATGTCAGCAGAGAGAAAGTGAAGGAGCCAGGTAGAGAATTGGTCAATAAAGGCAGCGGTCGGGCCCGGAGGTCGGTGTATGTTGGTCATTTGGAGGTTGGAGGGAGAGTAGATGCGGACAGAAGGGACTACAAAAGATGGGAGGAAAAGGAGAGATTGAGTTAAAGATGCAGTTAGTAGAAAGGAGAAGGCCCACTCCTCCACCATGTCTGTTGCCAGGGTGAGGAGTGTGGGTGAAGTGGAGGCCGCCGTAGCATAGCACAGCAGGGGAGGCGGTGTCGGAGGGTGTCAGCCATGTTTCGGTGAGGCCCAGGAAGGAAAGATTGCGAGAGGTAAAGAGATTGTGTATTACATGGAGTTTATTACAGACTAGCTGAAGAGCCCGGTGCTGCCCGGGCATAGTAACTAACTGTGGTTAGTTATAGCAAATTATAATTATCCTCCATCCCATAGTCCCGTGCCCATATACCCATCATTCATATCCTCCATCCCATAGTCGAGTGCCCATATACCCATCATACATCCTTCATCTCATAGGCCCATGCCCATATACCCATCATACATATCCTCCATCCCATAGTCGAGTGCCCATATACCCATCATACATCCTTCATCTCATAGTCCCATGCCCATATACCCATCATACATATCCTCCATCCCATAGTCCCGTGCCTATATACCCATCATACATATCCTCCATCCCATAGTCCCGTGCCCATATACCCATCATACATATCCTCCATCCCATAGTCCCGTGCCCATATACCCGTCATGCATATCCTCCATCCCATAGTCCCGTGCCCATATACCCATCATACATATCCTCCATCCCATAGTCCAATGCCCATATACCCATCACACATCCTCCATCCCATAGTCCCGTGCCCATATACCCATCATACATATCCTCCATCCCATAGTCCCGTGCCCATGTACCCGTCAAACATATCCTCCATCCCATAGTCAAGTGCCCATATACCCATCACACATCCTCCATCCCATAGTCCCATGCCCATATACCCATCACACATCCTCCATCCCATAGTCCCGTGCCAATATACATATCCGCCATCCCATAGTCCCGTGCCCATATACCCGTCATACATATCCTCCATCCCATAGTCCAGTACCCATATACCCATCACACATCCTCCATCCCATAGTCAACCATTATGACATAATGAGCGGCGGCGGGGCTTGCGACCTTTGATGACATCAGCGTCGCCATGGAAACCGTTGTGACATCATAATGAGGGGCGGGGCTTGATACGCACACACTGCTTCCCCAGTATGCAAATAGGGGCATTATGACATCACAATGAGGGGAGGGGCTTGACGTGCACACACTTTTTCCCCCAGTATGTAGATAGGGGCAAAATTGTTTGGTGAATTGGAACGCGCGGGGTTAAAATTTCACCTCACAACATAGCTTAGGACGCTCTCGGGGTCCAGACGTGTGACACTGCCAAATTTTGTGGCTGTAGCTGGGACGGTGCGGATGCCTATCCCGGACATACAAACATACACACATGCACACACATACACACTTTGAGCTTTATATATTAGATGGAGCGGGCATTCTAGAGTGATCCAGAGAGAGGGAGCAGGGTGGTGGGCGTCAAGGGCATGGATTTGAAGTGGGCAAGATTTTGGGTGTTTATATTGGGTTGGGAGCAATAGAAGGGGGTAATAATGGGAGGTCTGAGATGTGGGGGTCCAGGGTTGGGAGATATGTCGCCAGCAGTGAGGAGAAGCAGAGAGAGGCAGAGCAGGTGGGAGGAGGAGAGTGGGCGGCTTGTTTTATGTTTTATTAGGCGAGATCTGAGGTTGAGGAGGAGGTCAGGTGGGGAGGCAAGAGGGAAGGAGAGATTATTAATTGGTTAGAGGGTGCTGGGGTTTGTGGATAGCGAAAGAGAGTGAGGAGTAATGGAGCCATAACTGTTAGAGCGTATGTCAGCATGGTGAGAGGAAGTGTGCAGAGAAGAGAAAGAAAGGTAGTACATTTAATAGCAGTGGTTAATCGTAGCTTCTGTTCACTTCTGGGGTTTTTCTGGCATATTTCTGCTGTATCCTTCTAGAGACGTCCTTATAAAGACAGACAGCCCTGACAGTCTGAATTTATAGCAAGCGAAGTGCACATGAAATAGGCCAGGAGTGATCAGGGGGGAGGGCAGGTGGGAGACTGATCACAGACACCGGAGGGGAGAAATTAGAAGTCAGAAGGGAAAATGCAGAAGGAAATAGTCAGATCCAAATGGACAGATAAAGCCACCTGTGTGTTAGCATCAAGGAATGAAGGTGAGAAAACATGCGGAGGAAAAAAAACAGAAATATCAGACAGATACAGGGTGAGTGGGGTCAGGAAAGATGGGTGATGATGGTAGTGCAGCCAGTGGCCATACCTGAGGATGAAGCAGATCAGTTGTCAGATTGATAGCCACAATGAAGCATAGTGACAATAATAATGAAGCATCTATAGCAGGGGTTATTCTTCAGGCATATTTCTGCTGTATCCTTCTAGAGACATCCTTATGGAGACAGACCACAGTCTCCGTCTGTAGCAGTTTCTGTTAGTGCATCTTCTAAATTTTAAGTTATCTTTTTTTTATTCTTTCTCATAAAGTGGTGTTTTTGTGCTCTATGGCCCGGTTATGTGATCATTGATGACTGGTCTGCTTTTCAGTCTTTTCTGCAGAGACATGCCCACTGGCACGAAGTCTTGGACCCCAGCCATTTACTGGCTTCTCATGTAAGTGATTTCTTCTCTCTCACAAGCTCTGATTTCTGGTTTAAATATTTCCCACATTGTGAACAAGAAAATCCTTTCTCCTTTGTATGAATTTTTTTATGAGTAACAAAAGACATTTTGAGATGAAAATTATTTCTGTTTTTTGCACTTGATAATGTCTTATTTGCTGTAAAAGCAGTTGGACTTTTATTGCCTCCTTTGTGTCTTTTATTTTTCTGGTCATTGATGTCCTCGTATATGTGGTGTGCGGCTCTGCAGGTGGAGATTCCTACAAGATTGGATCTTCTATATTAGATGGTGAAGAGAATATTACACCTCCCACTAGAGATCCTCTCCCAGCTTAATGGACAGGATTACACAGTGAAGAAGACCTCTAGTGATCGCTGTCGGACCCTGTGTCTGAGGGATGGGGAAGACCCATGAGCCCAATCACGGGGCCTCCACCTCACCCCCTGATCCGTGAGGACATCTGTGACGAACAGTCCACCGCCGTTCGTCCACTTACGGGGGCGACTAACGGGGGTCCCGCTGCCACCAAAACGCGACGGACAGCGGACCCTGTGTCACCACTATGTCACAGTCCCACCACTGACACGGGGGTATCAGCGGACGGAGGGACGAGACACAATGCCGGCACACGGCTATCACAGGCACAGTTGGGGCTTATCTTAGTTATCCCATCACTGGCACCATGTGACAAAAATATCCAGCAAGCTACTCTCGCTCTACAATTTGCCGCAGGGGGAGTTTAATTTGGATGCCCCACCACTGCTATCAATCTTCCAAGTACTGCGGGGATTTATGTATATCCCACTTTCTCAGTTCCACTTTGGAACTCGCAGCTCTCCGGCGCCCCCCTTACCCTCAGGTCAGTCAGGGAACTGCACCTAGGATAATTAGTCGCCGGACGGGCTGCCTGTTGTGAACTGGCAATTAGGCTTCTGCAGTAAGGGAATTATCAATGCTGTGGCCGCAGCCCCTTATTCAGCAATATAAGACCCTTCTGTACTGCCAGCAAGCCGCAATAGCCATACACAACGCGCTGCCACCAGTCACGGTTACTTAATTCACAGTGTTAAATTAAGAGGGTCTGTGACAAACCCCTTGAATTAGTAGCGATTATCTATCAAAGGCGTATAGTTCGATTCTTAGAGCATGGAGACAGGCTAAATATTAAATCATTTATTTTCCGAAAGAGGACAGTGATTACAGATAAAAGTTGCTATAAAATTGAGACATAGAATATGTACATTAGACAAGTATAAAACAAAGTGGATGAAAGAAGAAGGTACACTCACATTTAGTCAGTTGTTGTTAGGCATCCCATGTGGCTTTAAGGGGGGTGGAGGCGGAGCTGCACGTCTCCACTCATCTGGGTTCTGCTCAGCACAAGGATTGGAGCTCTTCTGAGCTGGTTTTGCCAGGGAATGCCTTATAGACTTTCCTATGTTACATCACGGAGAGGTGCATTCTGGGTTGATCCCACCTCTCTCATCCAAGTTATGTTTTGGCTACAAAACTTAGATTAGCTATAACTTTATGGGAGAAGCTGGTATGGACTCATCAGTGGTATCATGTTTCCAAGCGTAATGAGCCCATCAAGAAAACATCAAACATCTATGCGATATGACCGTCCATTTGGGAACAAATCATATCTCATGTTCTGGACAGGGTAGAACTTTGAAAGATACGCGGTATCGAAGCTGGGACCGCTCAGGTTACAAAAATATGATTTTCATATCTCTACTTGGTACGGTTTTCGCAGGGCAGGCTCTTAAAGGTTTACTTCTAACTCCTGATTTCAAACAAAGAGTTTTCCTTTCCCGCACTTTTTTTTCCCTCTTTCAGCTGAGGCTGAGAGAAGCCAAATGGTGTGGCAGGAAGTTGATTTATAACACCTGGGGGGGAAGGGAAGCTGCTGCAGTGTGCAATGTAACTGAGACACTGGCAGGCAGCTTCTTACAAAATGGAGGATTTTTAGCACATTGCAACAGAAAACATATCTTGCAGACATTGTACATCACAACATCAATGACCAGAAGATCCTAGAACTCACCTACAAGATGATTGGGCTGCTGACTGGAGAGGTGACACTGCTGGGACATTATACAGTAACGCTATGAAGGGATCGGGGGGATGACGGTATCATTGTATGTGTCAGGTTCCTATAAGGTGTCAGGATGTCGCCGTCTATTTCTCCATGGAGGAGTGGGAGTATTTAGAAGGAGATCTGTACACGGATGTCATAATGGAGGTTCACCAGCCCCTCACATCTCCAGATCTATCCAGTAAGAGGACAACACCAGAGAGATGTCCCCGTCCTCTTCTTCCACAGGACTGTAACCAAGAAGATCCCAATGTTCCTCAGGATCATCAGGGTAAAGATCAGACCCATATTAATACTACAGAGACATATGTGAGGGGTGATGAGCGGTGTAAAGAGGAGATTCCTACAGATGACTACCAAGATGATTGTACCAGGAGATCACAGGGACAAGTGACATCTGCAATATCAGATGACTGAGATCACACAAAATAGAAGTGAAGTGAATGCCATTACTCCAGATATTCCATCATCCCTTCACTGCAAAGAGCTATCATCTGATTCTTTTAAACAGATCCTGTCTTCTGAATCATCACAGAAAAATAAAAGACACAAAGGAGGCAATAAAAGTCAAACTGCTTTTACAGCAAATAAGACATTATCAAGTGCAAAAAATAGAAATAATTTTCATCTCAAAATGTCTTTTGTTACTCATAAAAAAAATTCATACAAAGGAGAAAGGATTTTCTTGTTCACAATGTGGGAAATATTTAAACCGGAAATCAGAGCTTCTCATGTAAGTGCCTAGTACTGGACAGTAGGAAGGTGGCAGCAGTGGAGGTGGTGGGATGTTTGAGGTGGTGAGATGGTGGAGGTGGTGGGTTGGTAGAAGTGGCAGCGGAGGAGGTGATGGGATGGTGGAGGTGGCGGCAGTGGAAGTGATTAGATGGTGAGGGTGGCGGCAGTGGAGGTGGTGGGATGGTGATCATGGCAGCAGTGGAGGTGGTGAGATGGTTGAAGTGGCTACAGTGGAGGTGGTAGGATGGTGAAGGTGACGGCAGTGGAGGTGGTGGGATGGTAGAAGTGGCAGCAGTGGAGGTGGTGGGATTGTAAAGGTGTCAGCAGTGAAGGTGGTGAGATGGTTGAGGTGGCAGCAGTGAAGGTGGTGGGATCGTGAAGGTGGCAGCAGTGGACGTGATTGGAAGGTTGAGGTAGCGGCAGTGGAGGTGGCAGCAATTGAAGGGGAGAAGTGGAAGTAGTGGAGGTGGTAGGATGTTTGAGGTGGCAGCAGTGGAGGTGGTTGGATGGTGAAGATGGCGTTAGTGGAGGTGGTTGGATGTTTCAGGTGACGGCAGTGGAGTTGGTGGGATGGTAGAAGTGGCAGCAGTTGAGTGGTGAGTGGTGGGATGGTGAAAGTGGCAACAGTGGAAGTGGTTTGTGGTGGGATGGTTGAGGTGGTGACAGTGGAGGGGGTGGGATGGTGAAGGTGGCGGCAGTGGAGGTGGTGAGATGGTTGAGGTGGCAGCAGTGGAGGTGGTTGGATGGTTGAGGTGAAGACAATGGAGGTGGCGACAGTGGATGTGGTGGGATGGTGAAGGTGGCAGCAGTGGAGGTGGTGGGTTGGTAGAAGTGGAGGTGGTTGGATGGTGAGGATGGAGTCAGTGGAGGTGGTTGGATGGTACAGGTGACGGCAGTGGAGGTGGCAGCCGTTGAGTGGTGGGATAGTGAAGGTGGCGACAGTGGAGGTGGTGGGATGGTGAAGGTGGCAGCAGTGGAGGTGGTTGGCTGGTTGAGGTGACGACAATGGAGGTGGTGGGAAGGTGAATGTGGCGACAGTGGAGGTGGTGGTAGGATGAAGGCAGAAGTGGATGAGGAGTGACAGGAGTGCAGGAGTGAAAGTAGTGACAGGAGGGAGATGGCAACAATGGATGTAGGAAGAGGGAGCGGTCATCCGTTGATGTGACGGGAACAGGAAGGTGGTGGCAGTGTTTGTGGCAGTAGAGGGAAATAGTTGTGACGAGCAGGAAGGAGCCAGGTATTGGCAGCGGAGGCGGCAGGTTGGAGTTCTGATGCCACTCATACCTGTGAATAGAGGACAGCAATGTGACCGGGATGTTTTCATTCAGGCAGAAATCAAGAAGGCGAAATCTTTGGTGCAATCTCTTGAGTGGAGAAATAAAGACAAAGATCAGGAAAATGAGGTAAAGTAACAGTCCTGTGTGTAGTATATATGCAGTGTCTTGAAAAAGTCTTCATATCCTTTGAACTTCTCCACATTTTTTCCTGTTACACCCACAAGGTTAGGCCGTCTTCACACGTCTGTTTATTATGTCCGTATGTGGTCCACTTTTTAAGGACCGCAAATGCAGACACGCACACCCATAGCGCAGCCCTGTGGCTCAGTGCTTAGCACTGTACTGTATATAGGGCAGCACTGTGGCTCAGTGGTTAGCACTGTACTACATATAAGGCAGCACCGCGGATCAGTGGTTACCACTGTGCTATATATTTATAGAGAGCGCAGCATGGTGACTCAGTGGTTAGCACTGTACTATATATAGGCAGCGAGTTGGCTCAGTGGTTAGCACTGTACTATAAATGGCAACACAGTGGCTCAGTGGTAGCACTGTACTTAATATAGGGCAGCACAGTGGCTCAGTGGTTAGCACTGTACTATATGTATAGGGAAGCACGGTGGCTCAGTGGTTAGCAATGCTATGTATAGGGCAGCCCTGTGGCTCAGTGGTTAGCACTGTACTACATATAGGGCAACACAGTAACTCAGTGGTTAGCACTGTACTACGTATAGTGCAGCACGGTGGCTCAGTGGTTAGTACTGTAATATGTATAGAGAAGCACAGTGGCTCAGTGGTTAGCACTGTACTAGGTATAGGGCAGCACGGTGGCTCAGTGGTTAGCACTGTACTACGTATATGGCAGCGCAGTGGCTCAGTGGTTAGCACTGTACTACGTATAGGGCAGCGCAGTGGCTCAGTGGTTAGCACTGTAATACGTATAGGGCAGCCCTTTTGCTCAGTGGTTAGCACTGTACTATGTATAGGGAGGCTCAGTGGTTAGCACTGTACTATGTATAGGGCAGCACGGTGGCTCAGTGGTTAGCACTGTACTATGTATAGAGCAGCACAGTGACTCAATGGTTAGCACTGTTGCTTCGCAGCACTGGGGTCCTGGATTCAAAGCCCACAGTGGGCAACATCTGCAAGGAGTTTGTATGTTCTCCCCATGTTTGTGTGGGTTTCCTCCAGGTTTTCCAGTTTCCTCCCACACTCCAGAGACTGATAGGGAATGCAGATTGTGATCCCCATCGGGGACAGCTGTGATAATGTATGTAAAGCGCTGCGGAATAAGAGAGCGCTGTATAAGCAAAGCATAATATAATAATATAAATTGCATTCAGTGGTGGTGCGCACATGTCAGATTTTTCACCCAGATCGTCTGTCCGTGTGAAAACCCCACCGACATGTCAGGTTTTTCTGTGCAGCACGTCCAACATGCGTGCCGCACACATTGATGAAACACAGATGATATCCGCGTGTCACGTACCAGCGCCTGTGAAGAAGCGGTACAGTTTGCGCTGTTTCCAGGCGCCGGCGGCTGAAGGCAGCTCTCATCATTGTTACGTGGTCTCCCTGAGATCACCGTGACCAAGTGACAAAGATGGGAGTTGAATTCAGCAGCATGGGATCCCGCACAATTTTCAAAACCAGCAGGAGGGAAAACCCACAGCTGGGGGCTGATGTTAATAATCTGGGACTAGGGACAGTACCCCTTGGGGTCTCAGGCTATTAATAACAGCTCACAGCTGTTTGCTTAATTTTCAGGAAAGGCTGACATCACATTTCATCGGGCCGCTCACAGTGACATGTGGGAACGCACCTTGAGTGACCTCTATGATGGCACTGCCTGTCACTAAAGCTGCACTTGCAGCATCTCATGGTTTTCAGCCTGGATGGTCGCATCATGCCATCATTCAGGTTGTAAACCAGATATTGCAGAGATCGATTATGGCGTGGGACAGTATTGCTAATATTCACTTTGGACAGGTGTTTATTAGTATTATTTATTTAATTTTTACAGGGACAAGGGCTTCAATGGATTAGGCGTAAGGTGAGTATAATGGTTGTTTTATTATTTTCTGTCTGTTACAAGGGACGAGGGCTTCAATGGATTAGGCGTAAGGTGAGTATAATGGTTGTTTTATTATTTTCTGTCTTTTGCAAGGGACGAGGGCTTCAATGGATTAAGTATAAGGTGAGTATAATGGTTGTTTATTATTTCCTGTCTTTTACAAGGGACAATGACTTCAATGGATTAGGCGTAAGGTAAGTCTGTCTGCAACAAACTTTCCTACATCCATGATCTTTTTATTACTAACAAACTTTCCTTCCTTGCCATCATCGAAACCTGGCTTACCCCCTCTGACACAACCTCTCTTGCTGCACTTTCGTATGGTGGACTACACTTTTCCCACACACCCCGCCCCAGCAGCAAGCATTGTGGAGGAGTTGGTTTTCTCCTGTCAGATAACTGCTCCTTCACTACAATCCCACTACCACCCTCTGTTACCCTCCCTTCCTTTGAGGTGCGCTCTGTGCACATCTACTCCCCCTCCAACTGGCTGTCATTTACCACCCCAAAGGGCCTGCCACCACCTTCTTTGACCACTTCACCACCTGGCTACCTAATTTCCTCTCCGCTGACATCCCCACTATAATCTATAATCATGGGTGACTTCAACATCCCTATTGACACTTCCCTCTCAACAGCCACTAAACTTCTATCTCTCACTGGGAATGGACCTATCAGGTGGGTCAGAAGGTGTGGGTGTTGGTCCCCGTACCAAAAGATAAGCTTCAGGCGGCCTGGGAAGGCCCATAAGTCATACACCAACAGCTCAACCCAGTCACCTACGTGTTCACTCTTCACCACGCTCGGGGTAGGCGCAAGGCCTTTCACGTCAATATCCTGAAGACTCATCAAGCACGTGAACCCTGCGTCCTAAAGGTCTGCAACCTACCCGAAGACGGGGAGGAAGACCCCCTCCTGGACATGCTGGCCCAAGCCAAGCCCGGAGTGTTCGGAGGACGTGGAGGTAAGCTATCCGCAACCCATCGGTCGCAGCTGCGAGCCATTCTGGAACCCTTTTGGGCCGTGTTTACCAACAGACCCAGAAGTGTATTGAGTTAGCGGTTCATGAAGTGGACACCAGGAATCATGCCCCAATACGGCGGACACCCTATCAGATCTCTGACGAGGTGCAGCATGTTATGGGCCAGGAGATCGATGAGATCTTACAGCTGGGGGGTGATTCAACTGTCCAAGAGCGCATGGGCCTCACCTGTAGTCCTGGTGCCAAAGAAGGATCAAACCACCCAGTTCTGCGTGGACTACAGGGGGCTCAACGCCATCACAGATGTGCACCCAATGCCACGCATCGAAGAGCTTCTTGAGCTGTTAGCTGGTGCACACTATCTATCCATTATGGATTTGAGTCTGGGATATTGGCAGATTCCCCTGAACCCCGAAGTGCAGGAGAAGTCCGCCTTTATCACCCCCTTCAGGCTCTACGAGTCCACGGTCATGCCATTCGACATGAAGAATGCTCCTGCCACTTTCCAGCGGATGGTCAGCCGCCTGTTTCAGGGAATGGAGAAGTACACGGTGGTGTACCCGGATGACATTGCCATTTTCAGTCTCTCCTGGGAGGAACACCTTCAGCATCTCCAGGAGGTGCTCATGTGCATCCACCAAGCAGGCTTAAGCATCAAGCCAGGAAAGTGCCAGCTGGGCATGAGCGAGGTCCACTACCTGAGGCACAGGGTAGGCGGGGGTTCTATGAGGGTAGAGCCTGGGAAACGTGGACGCAATCGCGTCCTGGCCCACCCCCAGGGCCAAGAAGCAGGTGATGTCCTTCCTGGGCACTGCAGGGTACTATAGGCGCTTTGGAGAAAACTACAGTAGCCTTGCTAAGCCCTTGATGGACCTCACCAGGAAGAAGCTGCCCAAACAGTCGACTGGACAGATGGCTGTGAGGTTGAAAACAGCCCTGTGCAGCTCTTCTGTGCTGAAGGCAGTCAACAGCAGTCGGCCGTTCATAGTACAGACCGACACCAGTGAGTTTGGCCTCGGTGCTGTGCTTAGCCAGGTCGACTCGGGGAACCAAGAGCACCCCGTGTTGTACCTGAGCCGGAAGCTTCTGCCGAGGCAAGTGGCCTATTCAACCATAGAAAAGGAGTGCCTGGCCATGGTTTGGGCCCTGCAACCTTTACAGCCCTACCTGTACGGGCGCACCTTCACCGTGGTGACTGACCACAACCCCCCTGAGCTGGCTGCACACCGTATCTGGTACCAACAGAAGGTTGCTATGCTGGAGCCTTGCCCTCCAATAGTATGACTTTACCGTTAAACACTAAAAGGGCAGCGAGCATGGCAATACAGGCGTGTTGTCCTGCCGGGGTGAGCCTGCTGAGGTGCGCATGGAGGAGTACTGAGAGGTCCTACCTCTGTAGCGCAGTCCAAAAGGGGGAGGTGTCAGAAAATATGACATAGTGTTATCTGCACTGGTCCTACATACCGAGCTCTGCTACATCGCCTTGGTTTTGTGAATGACATGCCCAGCCATGATCTCCCTTGTAGCTTCCTCCCTTCACAGCTGCATGTGTGTGATTCCAGCTCCCCTCCCTCTCCCCTGCTATACAGTTGTAATGTGCTAGCAGCCCTCACTGTGTAATTTTATGGCCCTAAACAGGTTGAAAGCAGCCTGAAGCACATGGCAAACCAAGACTCCTTTGTCCCAGTACAGTGTTCATTAAAGATCAAATATAATGGCCCCAATTATTGATATGGGTGAAAAACCTACATTTCTGGCAGCTACATCAGCAGAACCACCACGCAGTGAGTTTTCTAAGCTTCAGCACTAGCAGAATCCGAGAAATGGATTTCTACTTAACCAGGTCATGCAGCCACTTCATAGAAAGCTAATCTCAGAACAAGAATAATTATAGTCCCGCCGTCGCTCTACATTCCATAGCTCCGCCCACTCAGTGAGATCATGAACAGCGGGTATAAGATTATGAAGCGCAATTAGGATGGTGTCTTTAGCCCGGGCATCCATTTATGAGAGGCTGTGCATTGTGACCTGAGGATTTGGGGCAGTTCCCCTCCCCCACCAACCATCTCCACCTGGCATGCCAGTCACTGAAACATGGAAGCTCGCTCATCTTTAATCCATCTTTATTTTGTAATTGCTTGTATATACTGTAGAGTCTCGTTTGTTATACCTTTTTATATTTTTGTAAACTCTGCCTATTTCTTTTTGGAGTAAAAGCTATAATATTTACTAGTTTGGTTTTCCTTGCTCTAATACTTATTGCCACGTCCTCCGAACTAAGTGAACGCTACTGATTGGGTTGGCTCCTGACCTGATATTACATTAATCATTGATCCAGCAGCTGGTGACAGTGAAGTGTTCTGGGCTTTTGGGGAGTTTCTGGCAGTGACGGACGAAGATTTATGGACTGGACTGGAATTGACTGTAAGGTAACGGACTATAACACCACAACAATGTTTCGCCATCTTTTTACTATCACCTCCATACTACTCTATTTCTCCCTAACTCCTGCAATCCCTCCACACAGTAAGGAACTTGTCATTTCCCCCTCCATCCTTCCCAGCCATCTCACCTCTTCGTCACAACTGTTCCTCCACATACAGTACTTTTTCTCCAGACCCACACGGCCACATCATGTCCTATCCTGCTCCCACCTTCTAATGCTCTGTCTACAACTCCTCATTGCTGGCGACGTATCCCCAAATCCTGGCCCTCCTCAACACATCCCTACACTCACTCCTACCACCCTGCCACGATCCTCTACACGTCTTCACAACCGTGATAACCTCATACTCATTCATCCAGCCCCCACTCCCCCAACCCCCTTACCTGGAGCCCTATGGAACGCACGCTCTGTCTGCAACAAGCTGTCATTTATCCATGTCCTCTTTATCACCAACAAACTCTCCTTCATTGCCATCACTGAAACCTGGCTCACTCCCTCTGACACAGCCTTTCCAGCTGCGCTTTCCTATGGCGGATTCCATCTCTCTCACACCCCTCTCCCCAGCAACAAACATGGTGGAGGAGTTGGCTTGCTCCTGTCTGATACCTGCTCCTTTACCCCAATTCCTCTACCACCCTCCGCTACTGATCCCTCGTTCGAGGTGCACTCCGTCCGCATCTATTCCCCCTTCAACCTCCAACTGGCTGTCATCTACCGCCCCCCAGAACTAGCCATCGCCACCTTTCTCGACCACTTCACCACCTGGCTACTCCATTTCCTTTCTGCTGACATCGCCACCATCATCATAGGCGACTTCAACATCCCCATTGACACTTCCACAATGGCTGCCTCTAAACTTCCATCACTCACGGCTTGCCGCGGCCTCACTGAATGGTCCTCTGCGGCCACTCACAAAGATGGTCACACGCTGGACCTTATCTTCACCCGTCTCTGTTCCCTCACTAATCTCAATAATTCACCCCTCCCCCTGTCTGACCACAACCTACTGACATTCTCTTCCTTCTCCTCTCCTACTGCTCAACCCCCGCTCCATAAAATCGCTCACCAGGGGCTGGCTGGCACTTTTCAGCCTGGGGGGCAATCACAAGGCAGTGGCCCTCGAGTTGCGGTGGCCCTCCCTTTACCTGCTTATCTCTGGCCATTGCATTAAAGCAACAGAGATAACAGGCTTTACAAATAGGCTGGTACGTAGATATGGGAACAGTAAGGAGCTTGCTGCATAGATATGGGAGCAGAACTGAGCTTACTCCAGAGATATGGGAGCAGAACTGAGCTTACTACAGATATCTGGGATCAGAAACGAGCTTACTACAGAGAAATGGGAGCAGAAACGAGCTTACTACAGAGATATGGGAGCAGAAACGAGTTACTACAGAGAAATGGGAGCAGAACCGAGCTTACTATAGAGCTATGGGATCAGAACAGAGCTTACTGCAGAGATATGGGAGCAGAACAGAGCTTACTCCAGAGATGGGAGCAGAAGTGAGCTTACTGCAGAGATATGGGAGCAGATCCGAGCTCACTGAAGAGCTATGGGATCAGAACAGAGCTTACTGCAGAGATATGGGAGCAGACCAGAGCTTACTAAAGAAATATGGGAGCAGAACAGACCTTACTCCAGAGATATGGGAGCAGAACTGAGCTTACTACAGAGAAATGGGAGCAGAACCGAGCTTACTACAGAGCTATGGGATCAGAACAGACCTTACTGCAGAGATATGGGAGCAGAAATGAGCTTACTACAGAGAAATGGGAGCAGAACCGAGCTTACGGCAGAGATATGGGAGCAGAACAGAGCTTACTCCAGAGATATGGGAGCAGAAACGAGCTTACTACAGAGATATGGGAGCAGAAACGAGTTTACTACAGAGAAATGGGAGCAGAAACGAGCTTACTGCAGAGATATGGGAGCAAAACAGAGCTTACTCCAGAGATATGGGAGCAGAACCGAGCTTACTACAGAGATATGGGAGCAGAAACGAGTTTACTACAGAGAAATGGGAGCAGAAACGAGTTTACTACAGAGAAATGGGAGCAGAACCGAGCTTACTCCAGAGATATGGGAGCAGAACCGAGCTTACTCCAGAGATATGGGAGCAGAACCGAGTTTACTACAGAGAAATGGGAGCAGAACCGAGCTTACTCCAGAGATATGGGAGCAGAACCGAGCTTACTACAAAGATATGGGAGCAGAACCGAGCTTACTACAGAGATATGGGAGCAGAAACGAGCTTACTACAGAGATATGGGAGCAGAAACGAGCTTACTACAGAGGTATGGGAGCAGAACCGAGCTTACTACAAAGATATGGGAGCAGAACCGAGCTTACTACAGAGATATGGGAGCAGAACAGAGCTTACTACAGAGATATGGGAGCAGAACAGAGCTTACTCCAGAGATATGGGAGCAGAACCGAGCTTACTACAGAGATATGGGAGCAGAACCGAGCTTACTACAGAGATATGGGAGCAGAACCGAGCTTACTCCAGAGATATGGGAGCAGAACTCAGCTTGCTACAGAGATATGGGAGCAGAACTCAGCTTACTACAGAGATATGGGAGCGAACAGAGCTTACTCCAGAGATATGGGAGCAGAACAGAGCTTACTACAGAGATATGGGATATATATAGTGCGATGGCCCCAGTTCTCCCCACATATCTATTATGATGGCCCCAGTTCTCCTCACATACATAGTATGACGTCCCCAGTCATCTCCATATATATAGTATAAGGGTATGGGCACAAGCTGCGGATTCTGCTGTGGATCCGCAGCGGTTTTGGCTCTGCGGATCCGCAGCAGATTTTGCTGTGTTGTACAGTACCGTTATTTCCTATGGAAACAAAAAAAACGCTGTGCACATGCTGCGGATTTTTCCGCGCGGTTTTGCTGTGGTTTACAATCCGCAGCATGTCAATTCTTTTGTGCAGAACCGCTGCGGTTTCACACCTCATGCATTATGAGGTGTGAAACCGCAGGGCAAAACTGCAGATAGGATTTATCTGCGGATTTTGCTACAAAATCCGCACCACCAAAAAACTCTGTGTGCACTTACCCCAATAGCCCCAGTTCTCCCATATATATAGTAGGATGGCCCCAGTTCTCAATATTAAAAATAATGAAGTTTATACTCACCTCATCCTAATTCCCGGCACTGCAGCCTCCATTTTCTCTTCCGGTTCGCAGAGCGACATGAGACAATAATGTCACCGCGCCGCCTGCGTGAGCACACTGAAGTCTCAGGAAGCTGCGGTCTGCAGCTTATGAGAGAGACCAGGGCTTCCACTAGGTATTTCGGGGCCCCATACTGGCAAAATTTTGGGGTTCTCTTGAGACTCAGCCTAGGTTCCACACCAGCTCTGCCTCCACCGTCCCACCACCCACTCTTGGAAAAACTCAACTTCACCACCACATCCTCACCGATCAGATATTAACAGTTCCCATCAAACACCAGATCACATTCATAACCAGTAGCTTTTGTTTTGGCCAAAATAATTTTTAAGCTGATACCACGACACGGTAGACTCTTTCGGCCGGGCTCTACTCTAAACTGTTAAAAATATATATTTATGTATTTTTCTTTAAGGGAATGAGTCACATACATTTACATTTTTTTTTAATCAACCATTAATATCACATTCAAGGAACAAATATCGTCACGCCATGACCAGACCACATATTACCACCACATAGTGACTGAATAATACCACATACAATGATCAAATACCGCCACACCTTGGCCAGACCACATATTACCACCACATAGTGACCGAATAATACCACAGACAAGGAACAAATAGCGCCACACCATGACCAGACCACATATTACTACCACATAGTGACTAAATATTACAATACTGATCATTAATTAAAAAAACACAATACTAACTGCCATTGTATACAGGAACTCTGAATTTACTGTCAGTGTACAGGTAATACAGTGATCACTGGTGACATTATACACAGGAGCTCTGTAGTGTCAGTGTACAGGTAATACAGGGATCACCAGTGACATTATAGACAGAAGCTCTGTATATAGTGTCAGTGTACAGGTAATACAGGGATCACCAGTGACATTATACACATGAGCTCTGTATATAGTGTCAGTGTACAGGTACTACAGTGATCACCAGTGACATTATACACAGGAGCTCTGTATTTAGTGTCAGTGTACAGGTAATACAATGACCACCAGTGACATTATACACAGGAACTCTGTATATAGTGTCAGTGTACAGTGATCACCAGTGACATTATACACAGGAGCTCTGTATTTAGTGTCAGTGTACAGGTAATACAATGACCACCAGTGACATTATACACAGGAGCTCTGTATATAGTGTCAGTGTACAGGTAATACAGTGACCACCAGTGACATTATACACAAGGGCTCTGTATATAGTGTCAGTGCAGGGAATACAGGAATCACCAGTGACAGTTTACACAGGAGCTCTGTATATAGCGTATAGAGTACAAGTAATACAGTGATTACCAGTGACATTATACACAGGAGCTCTGTATATAGTGCCAGTGTACAGGTAATACAGTGATCACCAGTGACAGTATACACAGGAGCTCTGTATTTAGTGTCAGTGTACAGGTAATACAGTGATCACCAGTGACATTATACACAGGAACTCTGTATAAACAGGAGCTCTGTATATAGTATATAGTGTACAGGTAATACAGTGATCACCAGTGACATACACAGGATCTCTGTATTTAGTGTCAGTGTATAGGTAATACAATGACCACCAGTGACATTAAACACAGGAGCTCTGTATATAGTGTCAGTGTACAGGTAATACAGTGATCACCAGTGACATTATACACAGGAACTCTGTATAAACAGGAGCTCTGTATATAGTATATAGTGTACAGGTAATACAGTGATCACCAGGGACATTATACACAGGAGCTCTGTATTTAGTGTCAGTGTACAGGTAATACAATGACCACCAGTGACATTATACACAGGAGCTCTGTATATAGTGTCAGTGTACAGGTAATACAGTGACCACCAGTGACATTATACACAAGGGCTCTGTATATACTGTCAGTGTACAGGTAATACAGGATTCACCAGTGACAGTATACACAGGAGCTCTGAATATAGCGTATAGAGTACAGGTAATACAGTGATCACCAGTGACATTATACACAGGAGCTCTGTATATAGTGCCAGTGTACAGGTATTACAGTGATCACCAGTGACAGTATACACAGGAGCTCTGTATTTAGTGTCAGTGTACAGGTAATACAGTGATCACCAGTGACATTATACACAGGAACTCTGTATATAGTGTCAGTGTACAGTGATCACCAGTGACATTATACACAGGAGCTCTGTATTTAGTGTCAGTGTACAGGTAATACAATGACCACCAGTGACATTATACACAGGAGCTCTGTATATAGACCCATTGTACAGGAAATACAGTGATCACCAGTGACATTATACACAGGAGCTCTGTATTTAGTGTCAGTGTACAGGTATTACAGTGATCACCAGTGACAGTATACACAGGAGCTCTGTATTTAGTGTCAGTGTACAGGTAATACAGTGATCACCAGTGACAGTATACACAGGAGCTCTGTATTTAGTGTCAGTGTACAGGTAATACAGTGATCACCAGTGACATTATACACAGGAGCTCTGTATATAGTGTCAGTGTACAGGTAATACAGTGATCATCAGTGACATTATACACAGGAGCTCTGTATATAGTGTCAGTGTACAGGTAATATAGTGATCACCGGTGACATTATACACAGGAGCTCTGTATATAGTGTCAGTGTACAGGTAATACAGTGATCACCGGTGACATTATACACAGGAGCTCTGTATATAGTGTATAGTGTACAGGTAGAACAGTGATCACTAGTGACAGTAAACAGGAGCTCTGTATTTAGTGTCAGTGTACAGGTATTACAGTGATCACCACTGACAGTATACACAGGAACTCTGTATATAGTGTTAGTGTACAGGTAATACAGGAATCACCAGTGACAGTATAAACAGGAGCTCTGTATATAGTATATAGTGTACAGGTAATACAGTGATCACCAGTGACATTATACACATGATCTCTGTATATAGTGTCAGTGTACAGGTAATACAGTGATCACCAGTGACATTATACACAGGAGCTCTGTATTTAGTGTCAGTGTACAGGTAATACAATGGCCACCAGTGACATTATACACAGGAGCTCTGTATATAGTGTCAGTGTACAGGTAATACAGTGACCACCAGTGACATTATACACGGGAGCTCTGTATATAGTGTATAGTGTACAGGTAATACAGTGACCACCAGTGACATTATACACGGGAGCTCTGTATTTAGTGTCAGTGTACAGGTATTACAGTGATCACCAGTGACAGTATACACAGGAGCTCTGTATATAGTGTCAGTGTACAGGTAATACAGTGATCAGTGACATTATACACAGGAACTCTGTATATAGTGTCAGTGTACAGGTAATACAGTGATCAGTGACATTATACACAGGAGCTCTGTATTTAGTGTCAGTGTATAGGTAATACAGTGATCCCCCGTGACACTATACACAGGAACTCTGTATATAGTGTTAGTGTACAGGTAATACAGGAATCACCAGTGACAGTATAAACAGGAGCTCTGTATATAGTATATAGTGTACAGGTAATACAGTGATCACCAGTGACATTATACACAGGAGCTCTGTATTTAGTGTCAGTGTACAGGTAATACAGGAATCACCAGTGACATTATACACAGGAGCTCTGTATATAGTGTCAGTGTACAGGTAATACAGTGATCACCAGTGACATTATACACAGGAACTCTGTATAAACAGGAGCTCTGTATATAGTATATAGTGTACAGGTAATACAGTGATCACCAGGGACATTATACACAGGAGCTCTGTATTTAGTGTCAGTGTACAGGTAATACAATGACCACCAGTGACATTATACACAGGAGCTCTGTATATAGTGTCAGTGTACAGGTAATACAGTGACCACCAGTGACATTATACACAAGGGCTCACCAGTGATGTCTCTAGCTGAAGTCCTTCATCTTTACTTTTCTTTTTCATCCCGTACAGAACGCCATCACTTTTTCCAACCAGGACTTGTCTCTGCATAAAATAACACAGTTACCTAGAGCACATCTTCCAGAGCAAATTCCCCACTTTTTCCCTTTCTACTATACTACACATCTGAATACAGAATATAATATTATAATAATATAAATTAATTAGCACCTATACTTTTTTCCCCAATTCATTACCAGGCACGTCATTCTCAACGCCCCCCACTATGTACCTCCCGCTCTAACCCTAATCCCGATTCATTATATTTACATGCCCCTTCCGCCTCAATTCATTGTCATGTCTTTCTCTCCGACCCTCTATTCATTATCAACTGCTCTACCCCACATTCAACACATCATTTACTCCCCCACTCTTAAAATTCATTATTTGTTCTCCCCATAGATCATCATTTGCTCTCCCCAGCCCCACCTTACATTAAATTGCTGTGCCCCGTCACTCACACTGAATTCATCATTTGCAGCCCCCGTCATCTCCTCCACTTCATCATTTGCAGTCCCCATTTTAATTTGAAGTCCCCTTACTTCATCCATTGCAGTCCCTATCACCCCCTCACTTCATCTGCAGTGCCCCTTCATCATTTGCAGCCCCTTATCCCCCCTTCCATTTCATCATGTGCAGTCCCCTTCCCCCCACTTCATGTGCAGCCCCACTCCTCCATCATCATGTGCAGTTAATTTTACCCCCACATCATCATGTGCAGTCCCCCTTACCCCCACTTCATGTGCAGTCCCCCTTACCCACTAATTCTTCATGTGCAGTCCCCCTTAACCCCAATTCATCAAGTGCAGTCCCCCTTACCCACTAATTCATCATGTGCAGTCCCCCTTACCCCAATTCATCATGTGCAGTCCCCCTTACCCCCAATTCATCATGTGCAGTCCCACTTACCCCTTAATTCATCATGTGCAGTCCCCCTTACCCCTTAATTCATCATGATCCAGTCCCCCTTATCCCCCACTTCATCATGTGCAGCCCCACTTATCCCCCACTTCATCATGTTCAGCCCCACTCACCCCCTTCATCATATACAGCCCCACTCACCCCCTTCATCATATACAGCCCCACTCACCCCGTTCATCATGTGCAGCCCCACTCACCCCCCCTTCGTCATGTGCAGCCCCCACTCATCCCCCCTTCATCCTGTACAGCCCCACTCACCCCCCTTCATCCTGTACAACCCAACTCACCCCCTTCATCATATACAGCCCCACTCACCCCCTTCATCATATACAGCCCCACTCACCCCCCTTCATCCTGTACAACCCCACTCACCCCCTTCATCATATACAGCCCCACTCATCCCCTTCATCATATACAGCCCCACTCACCCCCTTCATCATGTGCAGCCCCACTCACCCCCCCTTCGTCATGTGCAGCCCCACTCACCCCCCTTCATCATGTGAAGCCCCACTCACCCCCTTCATCCTGTACAGCCCCACTCACCCCCCTTCATCCTGTACAACCCCACTCACCCCCCTTCATCCTGTACAACCCCACTCACCCCCCTTCATCCTGTACAACCCCACTCACCCCCTTCATCATATACAGCCCCACTCATCCCCTTCATCATATACAGCCCCACTCACCCCCTTCATCATGTGCAGCCCCACTCACCCCCCCTTCGTCATGTGAAGCCCCACTCACCCCCCTTCATCCTGTACAGCCCCACTCACCCCCCTTCATCCTGTACAACCCCACTCACCCCCCTTCATCATGTCTAGCCTCACTCAACCCCCTTCATCATGTGTAGACCCACTCACCCCCCTTCATCATGTGAAGCCCCCACTCATCCCCCCCTTCATCCTGTACAGCCCCACTCACCCCCCTTCATCCTGTACAACCCCACTCACCCCCTTCATCATATACAGCCCCACTCACCCCCTTCATCATATACAGCCCCACTCACCCCCCCTTCGTCATGTGCAGCCCCACTCACCCCCCTTCATCATGTGAAGCCCACTCACCCCCCTTCATCCTGTACAGCTCCACTCACCCCCCTTCATCCTGTACAGCCCCACTCACCCCCCTTCATCATGTCTAGCCTCACTCAACCCCCTTCATCATGTGAAGCCCCCACTCACCCCCCTTCATCATGTGAAGCCCCCACTCACCCCCCTTCATCATGTACAGTCCCTCATCCCCCTTCATCATGTACAGCCCCACTCACCCGCCTTCAGGGAAAGACTCCTGAGGAGATCATTTGCATATTCCCAGTGCCTTCTGGGATAAGTGAAGAGTCTCCGCGAGCTCAACAATCACTGGGTTTTGGCCGTTGCAGCTGAAAAGAGGAAATCGGAAAACCAGGGGAAGAGTCCTGAGGAGATCATGTGCAGCCCCACTCTCCCATCATGTGCAGTTAATTGTACCCCCACATCATCATGTGCAGTCCCCCTTACCCCCACTTCATGTGCAGTCCCCCTTACCCACTAATTCATCATGTGCAGTCCCCCTTACCCACTAATTCATCATGTGCAGTCCCCCTTACCCCCAATTCATCATGTGCAGTTCCCCTTACCCCCAATTCATCATGTGCAGTCCCACTTACCCCTTAATTCATCATGTGCAGTCCCCCTTATCCCCCACTTCATCATGTGCAGCCCCACTTATCCCCCACTTCATCATGTTCAGCCCCACTCACCCCCTTCCTCATATACAGCCCCACTCACCCCCATTCATCATGTGATGTCATCGTGCACGCCTGACACTGACCCGGAAGTACAGCCGGAGAGTGCGGGAGCTGAGCAGCCGTCAAGGTGACGGCCGTGCACCGTGCACAGCTCCCGGCCTGATAGACTGTGACGCGGGCGGCTGTCTGCTGCCAGCAGCGTCACAGTACAGAGCAGAGGGCACAGCCGTCCACAATTTGCTGTGCGGCCGGCCCTGTACAGGTGCTGGGGGAGCAATTGCCTCTCTGCCACCCTGCCCAGCCCGTCCCTTTCGCTCACCCTCGCAGGAATCTCAAACACCTCAATTTACAATCTCTGAGTCTCTTCTCCCTCTTACAGACATAGCTTCCCTTCATGACACAGATGCTGCTGCCACTTTTTATAGCACCACAATAACAGCAACACTTGATTTGACTGCCCCCCTCACGCAGAGCAAAACTCGAACAATCAACAGGCAGTCCTGGCTGACCAGTCTGACCAAAGAACTGAGACGGGTTTCTAGGGCCGCTGAGTGGAGATGGAAGAGAACCCATTCTACTGAGCACTTCAACGCATACAAGCAGTCCCTTGCCAGCTTTAAGTCCACGCTCTCTGCCGCAAAACAAACTTACTTTGCATCTCTCATATCCTCCCTGTCTCACAACCCTAAACAACACTTTAACACTTTCAATTCTCTACTCCGTCCCACATCACCTCCTCCCTCGCCTCTCATTTCTGCTGAAGACTTTGCCTCCTTCTTTAAGCAGAAGATCGACACAATTAGACAAAACTTTGGCCCGCAGCCCCCAATGCCCCTCTTAGTCGCTCAGCCCTGTTCTGCAAAAGCCAGCTTCTCCACCATGACAGAAGATCAGCTCTCCACCCTTCTGTCAAGATCACACCTCACCACTTGTGCCCTCGACCCACTCCCGTCCCACCTCATCCCTAACTTGGCCACAGTCTGTATCCCATCTCTAACACACCTCTTCAACCTTTCACTTACAAATAGTGTCTTTCCCTCATCCTTCAAACATGCCTCAATCACACCCATCCTCAAAAAGCCCTCCCTTGACCCATCCTCTGTGTCTAACTATCGCCCGATATCTCTTATCCCTTACGCCTCAAAACTACTGGAACAGCATGTATATCTTGAACTGTCCTCCCACCTCTCCTCCTGTTCCCCCTTTGACCGGTTACAATCTGGCTTCCGACCACATCACTCAACTGAAACTGCCCTAACTAAAGTCACTAACGACTTGCTAACCGCCAAGAGCAAGCGACACTACTCTGTCCTCCTTCTCCTGGACCTGTCCTCTGCCTTCGACACCGTAGACCATTCCCTCCTGCTACAGACTCTCTCATCTCTTGGCATCACAGACTTGGCCCTATCCTGGATCTCATCATACCTAACAGACGGAACATTTAGTGTCTCCCTCTCACACACCACCTCCTCACCTCACCCCTGTCTGTCGGTGTTCCCCAAGGCTCTGTCCTAGGACCCCTACTATTCTCCATCTACACCTTCGGCTTGGGACAGCTCATAGAATCGCACGGTTTGCAGTATCACCTCTATGCCGATGACACGCAGATCTACCTATCTGGACCCGACCTTGCCTCCTTACTGACTGACATCCCACAATGTCTGTCTGCTATCTCAGCCTTCTTTTCTTCTCGCTTTCTCAAAGTGAACATGGACAAAACAGAATTCATCATCTTTCCCCCATCTCACTCTCCCCTTCACCAGACCTATCCATCATTGTCAGTGGCTGCTCTCTTTCCCCAGTCCCGCACGCTCGGCGCCTTGGGGTGATCCTCGACTCTGCGCTCTCTTTCAAACCACATATCCAAGCCCTCGCCTCCTCCTGCCGCCTCAAACTCAAAAATATTTCCCGGATCCGCTCATTTCTCAACCACGAAACCACAAAAACACTAGTGCATACTCTTATCATCTCCCGCCTTGACTACTGCAACCTCCTACTCTCTGGCCTCCCCTCTAGCACTCTGGCACCACTCCAGTCCATCCTACGCTCTGCTGCCCGACTAATCCACCTGTCTCCCCGCTATTCCCCAGCCTCCCCCCTATGCTAGGCCCTTCACTGGCTTCCTATTGCCCAGAGGCTCCAATTCAAAACCCTAACCATGACATACAAAGCCATCCACAACCTGTCTCCTCCATACATCTGTGACATGGTCTCCAGGAACCTACCCGCACGCAACCTTCGATCGTCTCAATATCTCATTCTCTACTGTCCCCTTATCTCTTCTTCCCACAACCGCATACAAGACTTCTCCCGTGCTTCCCCCATACTCTGGAACTCTCTGCCGCAACACATCAGACTCTCACCATCAACGGAAACCTTCAAGAAGAACCTGAAGACCCACCTGTTCCGACAAGCCTACAGCCTGCAATGATCCTCGGTCTACTGCACCACCGCACGACCCGCTCTACCCTCTCCAACTGTACCCTCACCCATCCCTGTAGACTGTGAGCCCTCTTGGGCAGGGTCCCCTCTCCTTCTGTACTTGTGTGTCCCTTGTCTTACACATGTTTATTATACTTGTCTATATTTCCCCTTTTCACATGTAAAGTGCCATGGAATAAATGGCGCTATGTAAATGCATAATAATGATAATAATTTATAAGTGTATTTCCCGCCTGAGACTGGGAATAGTTATATCGCCCTCACTGCAGCATGCCCAATAGCCAGTACACAGCAAGGCGGCCCTTCTGGCGACTACTTATCCTAGGTGTTGTTCCCTGACTGACCTGAGGGTAAGGGTGACGCCAGAGAGCTGCAGGTTCCAAACCGGAACTGGAAAGTGGGGTATAACGAATCCCCTGACGAACTGGGGGCAACCAAACAACCCCAGTTTGTGACACTGGACAATAGCACTCAGCTCAAGGGATTGTTTTTTGAGGATAGGTGTGATTGTGGCATGTTTGAAAGCAGAGGGGAAAGTACCAGAATTTTGTGATAGGTTGAAGAGTTTTGATAAGTGTGGTGGGGAGGAGGTGGGATGGGATGGGGTCAAATGCATAAGTGGTGGGATGTGATTTGGACAGGAGAATGAGTAAGCTCTCCTTCAGTGATTTTGGAGAGGGAAGTTATGGGGTTACGGTATTGGTCTAGTATACAAAGGGGTTGTGGAGGTCGGACAATAAAGAATTGCCGTGTTTGGTCTATCTTATTTTTGAAGTGCGTGGCAAAGTCCTCGGCAGAGATTAGGGTGGTCGGAGGGAGCAGTGGTGGGCGGAGGAGGGAGTTGAAAGTGTTGAATAACGGTTTGGGGTTGAAGGAGAGGTGAGTGCCAATTTGCATACGAGTGTTGCTTGTTTGAATGCGGTAAAGTCATTTTGCCAATGCTTTTTCTTCCAACGCCGCTCTGCAATTCTGGATACTTGGCAAAGCTTTTTAGTAATGTTATTGTGTCAGGGTTGTTTATTGATTTATCAGACTCTGCTATGCGTGAGAGGGATGACTGAGTCGATAGCCAATGCGAGAGTGACAGTGTGTGTCGTAGAGTGAAGATATGGAGGACAGTGGTAGAATAGAGTCAGAGATTGTGCGAGTGTCAAGATGTGCAAGGTTTCTGCGGGGGTGCACTAGTTGTTGGACATGGGTAAGAAGTGAGGGGGACAGTGATGAGAATGTGAGTAGATGGTGGTCAGATAGTTGGAGAGGAGAGGTTGTGAAGCTAGATAGGGAGCAGAGACGGGTTAAGATCAGGTCTAATGTATGTCCGTCTGTGTGGGTGGCTGAGGAGGACCACTGAGTAAGTCCAAAAGATGAAGTGAGCGACAGGAGTTTGAAGGTTGCTGACTGGTGGGTGTCAGTAGGGATATTGAAGTCACCCATGATGGTGGGAATGTCAGCACAGAGAAAGTGAAGAAGCTAGGTGGAGAACTGGTCAATAAAGTTAATGGCCGGGTCTGGAGGTCAGTATATGATGGCCACTTGGAGTTGCAGGGCGAATACATGCGGACAGAGTGGACTTCAAAAGAAGGGAGGATAAGGGAGGGTAGAGGTGTGATTGGGTTAAAGGCACAGTTGGTAGAAAGGAGAAGACCCACTCCTCCACCATGTCTGTTGCCAAGGCGAGGAGTGTGGGTGAAGTGGAAGCCTCTGTAACATAGCGCAGCAGGGGAGGCTGTGTCGGACGGTGTCAACCATATTTTGGTGAGGCCCAGGAAGGAAAGATTACGAGAGGTAAAGAGGTCATGAATCACATTGAGTTTATTGCAGATGGAGTGGGCATTCCAGAGTAATCCAGAGAGAGGGAGCAGGGGGTGGGCTTCAAGGGCATGGGTTTTACGTAGAAGATATTTTGGGTGTTTAGATTAGGTTGGGAGTGATGGGAGGGGGGAAGTAATGTGTGGTATTAGTAGTGGGGGTCCAGGATTGGGGGATATGTTGCCAGCAATGAGAAGCAGAGCGAGAGAACAGGTGGGAGAAGGAGAGTGGTCGGCTTGTTTTATGTTTTATTAGGAGAGATCTGAGGTTCAGGAGGAGGTCAGCAGATGAGATCAGGTGGGGAGGTAAGAAGGAAGTAGAGATGATTATTTGGTTAGAGGATGCTGGGGTTTGGGGATAGCGAAGCAGAGTGAAGATTAATGGATGGGAGTGGGGGCCCTGCATACCTGGATAAGAATGGGGGGCCTGCATATCAGGATAGGGATCAGGGTGCATGTGTATCAGGATGAGGGGACCATATATACCAGGATAGGGTATATTAAGTACAGAATTGACCACATTTTTTGCTTCAATTTTTTTTCCTAATTTCCTCCTCTAAAACTTAGGTGTGTCATATGGTGTGACGAACAGCCCACCGCCGTTCGTCCACTTA
Organism: Dendrobates tinctorius; assembly: GCF_039654945.1. Taxonomy (NCBI): domain Eukaryota; kingdom Metazoa; phylum Chordata; class Amphibia; order Anura; family Dendrobatidae; genus Dendrobates; species Dendrobates tinctorius. Next base: position 2,018,866 of record NW_027361862.1, on the reverse strand, counting down.
CGGGCGACACTAACGGGAGTCCCGCTGCCACCAAAACGCGACGGACAGCGGACCCTGTGTCACCACTATGTCACAGTCCCACCACTGACACGGGTGTATCAGCGGACGGAGGGGCGTGACACAATGCCGGCACACGGCTATCACAGGCGCAGTGGGGCTTATCTTAGTTATCCCAACACTGGCACCATGTGACCAAAAATATCCAGCAAGCTAATCTCGCTCTACAATTTGCCGCAGGGGGAGTTTAATTTGGATGCCCCACCACTGCTATCAATCTTCCAAGTACTGCGGGGATTTATGTATATCCCACTTTCTCAGTTCCACTTTGGAACTCGCAGCTCTCCGGCGCCCCCCTTACCCTCAGGTCAGTCAGGGAACTGCACCTAGGATAATTAGTCGCCGGACGGGCTGCCTGTTGTGAACCGGCAATTAGGCTTCTGCAGTAAGGGAATTATCAATGCTGTGGCTGAAGCCCCTTACTCAGCAATATAAGACCCTTCTAGACTGCCAGCAAGCCGTAATAGCCGTACACAACGCGCTGCCACCAGTCACGGTTACTTAATTCACAGTGTTAAATTAAGAGGGTCCGTGGCAAACCCCTTGAATTAGTAGCGATTATCTATCAAAGGCGTATAGTTCGATTCTTAGAGCATGGAGACAGATCTAAATAATTTCATTTATTTTCCGAAAGAGGACAGTGATTGCAGATAAAAGTTGCTATAAAATTGAGACATAAAATATGTACAGTACAGGTATAAAATAAAAGTGGAGAAAACAAAGAGATTACACTCACAGTTCCATATTGTTCCTTAGGCAGACCATGCGGCTAAGGTGGGTGGAGGCGGAGCTGCACTTCTCCGCTCATTGGGGTCCTTCTAGCACGACGACTTGAGCTGTTCTGAGCTGGTTTGCCCAGGAAATGCCTTATAGACTTTCCTATGTGACATCACAGAGAGGTGCATTCTGGGTTGATCCCACCTCTCTTATCCAAGTTATGTTTTGGCTACAAAACTTAGATTAGCTATAACTTTATGGGAGAAGCTGGTATGGACTCATCAGTGGTATCATGTTTCCCAGCGTAATGAGCCCATCAAGAAAACATCAAACATCTATGCGATATGACCGTCCATTTGGGCGCAAATCCTATCTCATGTTCTGGACAGGGTAGAACTTCGAAACATACGCGGTCTCGAAGCTGGGACCGCTCAGGTTACAAAAATATGATTTTCATATCTCTAGGGTATTTGGTTCTTATGGTATAGTCTCTCATAGTTTTATTCGTTTCAAACAAAGAAGTTTTTCCCGCTCTGAAGAGGAGAGAAGGCAAATGGTGTGAGGAAGATGGTCTAGCTAATTAACATTCCTGCTCTTCCAGAGGAAGTGGCAGGGTTGATAAAACCTGGGGGGAAGGAATTCCTACTACTGAGAGTTTACAATGTCCTAGGATGGAGGATTTGTTAGCACATTGCAACAGAAAACATATCTTGCAGACATGGTACATCACACCTCCCCCCTTAAGAGGGCGCTAAGAAGGCATTACCTCTCGGTAATCGGCCATGCGCACCTCAGCGGGTTCGCCCCGGCGGGACAACCCATCGGCATTGCCGTTTTCACTGCCCTTCCTGTGTTTTACAGTAAAATCGTACTGTTGAAGGGCAAGGCTCCAGCGGAGCAATCTTCCATTGGTTCCCGACACGGTGTGCAACCAGCTCAGTGGGTTGTGGTCGGTTACCACCGTGAAGGCGCGCCCATACAGGTAGGGCTGCAAACGCTGCAGTGCCCACACCATGGCCAGACACTCCTTCTCGATGGTCGAGTATGCCACTTCCCTCGGCAAAAGTTTCCGGCTCAGGTACAACACGGGGTGCTCTTGGTCCCCCGAGTCGACCTGGCTAAGCACAGCACCGAGGCCAAACTCGCTGGCGTCGGTCTGTACCAGAAACGGGCGACTGCTGTCGACTGCTCTCAACACTGGAGAGTTGCACAGGGCTGCTTTCAAAGCTTGGAAAGCCGCCTCACAGTCATCTGTCCAGTTGACTGTTTGGGGTAGCCTCTGCTTGGTGAGGTCAGTCAAGGGTTTGGCAAGGGCGCTATAGTCCTGTACGAACCGCCTATAGTACCCTGCAGTGCCCAAGAAGGACTTCACCTGTTTCTTGGTCCTGGGGGTGGGCCAGGACACGATTGCGTCCACTTTTTCTGGCTCCGGACTCATGGAACCCCCGCCTACCCGGTGCCCCAGGTAGTGGACCTCGCGCATGCCTATCTGGCATTTCCCCGGCTTGATGGTCAGGCCTGCCTGGTGAAGACGCTTGAGCACCTCCTGGAGGTGCTGAAGGTGTTCCTCCCAGGTGGAACTGAAGACGGCAATATCGTCTAAGTACGCCGCTGCGTACTCCTCCAGTCCCCGAAGCAGGTGGTTGACCATCCGCTGGAAAGTGGCAGGGGCATTCTTCATGCCGAAGGGCATGACCGTGGACTCGTACAGTCCAAAGGGGGTGATAAAGGCGGATTTCTCCTGTGCCTCAGGGCTCAGGGGAATCTGCCAGTATCCCCGACTCAAATCCATGATGGATATGTAGTTGGCGTTTGTCAACCGCTCGAGCAGATCCTCGATGCGCGGCATCGGGTGGGCATCAGAGGTTGTGATGGCGTTGAGCCCCCTGTAGTCCACGCAGAACCGGGTGGTTCGATCCTTTTTAGGCACGAGGACTACAGGTGAAGCCCACGCACCTTTTGACCGTCGAATCACTCCCAGCCTTAACATCTCATCGACCTCTTGGCGCATGACTTGTTGCACCGTTTCAGAGATCCGATAAGGTGTTCGCCGTAATGGGGCATGATTCCCGGTGTCCACCTCATGAACCGCTAACTCCGTCCTCCCAGGACGGTTGGTGAACACGGGCCGGAAGAGTTCCAGGGTGGCCATCAACTGCAACCGCTGGGACACGGTGAGCGAACCACTTATCTCCATGTCCTCAATGGACCCATTGGCCTTGGCCTGGGCCAGCATGTCCAGGAGGGAATCTTCCTCCCCATCCTCTGGCAGATTGCAGACCGGTAGGATGCAAGCTTCACGTTCGTAGTGCGCCTTCAGCATGTTGACGTGAAAGGCCTTGCGCCTACCCCGAGCATGGTCAAGCGTGACCACGTAGGTGACCGGGTTGAGCTGTTGGTGGACGACGTACGGGCCTTCCCAGGCTGCCTGAAGCTTATCCGTTGGTACCGGGACCAACACCCACACCTTTTGACCCACCTGGTAGGTCCGCTCCCGGGCGTTCTGGTCGTACCAGCGCTTCTGGTCAGCCTGAGCCTGCGTCATGTTGTCATGCACCAACTGCGTCAAGGTCTGCATCTTGTCACGGAAGCGCATGACATAATCCACGATGGACACTTCTGTGGGGTTTGGCTCATCTTCCCAGGATTCTCTTATCAACCCAAGGGGTCCCCGGACTCGCCTGCCATACAGGAGCTCGAAGGGGGAGAACCCGGTCGAAGCCTGCGGAACTTCTCTGTAAGCGAACAGCAGGTGTGGGAGGTACCGCTCCCAGTCGCGCCCTTGGGTCTCAACCAGTATGCGGAGCATCTGTTTGAGGGTACCGTTGAAACGTTCACACAAACCGTTAGTCTGTGGGTGATACGGACTCGATACCAGCTGCGTCACCTGCATTTTCTCACAGAGAGCCTCCATTAGGCGAGACATGAATTGGGGCCCTTGATCGGTAAGCATCTCCCTGGGAAATCCTACTCTCGAAAAGATGGTCACCAGTGCGTCAGCCACCTTATCTGCCCTGGTTGAAGACAGAGCTACTGCCTCTGGGTACCGGGTAGCGTAGTCTACCACGGTGAGAATGTATCGCTTTCCGGAGCTGCTGGGGACGGACAGCGGTCCTACAATGTCCACCGCGATTCTCTGGAAAGGCTCCTCTATCACCGGCAAAGGAATAAGGGGAGCCTTAAGAGCAGGCCCCGCCTTACCCACTTTTTGACAGGTGGCACAGGAGCGGCAGTAGTGTGTTACATCTGTCCCCATCTTGGGCCAATAGAAGTGTTGAGACAGCCGTGCCTTTGTTTTGCTGATCCCCAAGTGTCCAGCGAGTGGAATCTCATGGGCAATCCGCAACAACTCAGTTCTGAACTGATAGGGGACGACCAGCTGTCTTTCCCTCAACCACTCCTTTTTAGGATCTCCGGGTACTGTCTCCCGGTACAACCTTCCTCGTTCCCAGAACACCCTCTCCTTATCAGACTTGGAGGTGGGCGTCTCGGCGAGACCTCTCAATTTCTCCATGCTGGCATCTGTGTGCAGAGCAGCCTGGAACTCCATGCTGGAGGCTGCCAGAAGTGACGTCAGGGTCCCCTCTTTACTGGGACCCTCTGGAACCGGCTCTGGGTTCACCTCTGGTTCAGTCTCTCCTGTAGCAGCAGAGGGTCCAGAAGACAGTGCGTTACCTGCGATCTGGGCACTCTGACTGCGTGTGACAGCTGCTATGTATGCTGTCTCCCTGGGGATTTCTGCAGACCCACCAGCTGGTGCTGCCCTGGGCTCTACCTCCCCATCCACCCCCAACACTTCAGGAGCAGTGCTACTTATGGGCCAGTTACCTTCCTCGGTGGCACTGGTCAGCTGCATGGCATTACCTTCCTCATGGTCCCCATGCACCTCCCCATTTCCTTGAGCACCGTTGCTTACTCCTGCCAGGGGTTCCTCAGCCGTCTCACTCCGCAGAGTGACGGGGCTGAGCACTTCGGTACCTGTGGACACATCTACCGCTTCAAAGAAAGGGTTAACGGGTTCAGTCGGCACAGATACATCAACATCATCATCATCCTTCCTAGGAGAAGAATGGTTATCAGTTTGCTTTGGTACATTCACATCAGCATCAGCATCGTACCTGGGGAAAGAATGGTTGTTAGTTGCATCATTACTCATCAAGGCATTAGCAGGTAACACATTCAGTTTCCCATCATCAACATCATCAGGGTTAACGTTACCCTTATTATCAGTTTGGGGAAGGGTGTCAGGGACATAGTATGCAACCATCCTCCCCAAGTCAGTCTCCAATAAAACATCAGTGGGCAAATTTTCAGACACTCCCACCTCCCTCAACCCGCTCCCGGCACCCCAGTCAAGAAAAACTCGTGCCACTGGCAAGGGACAACGGGTGCCTCCAATCCCGGTGACAGTCAGGGTTTTCCCCTCAACAAACTCTTCAGGGGCCGCCAGTCCAGGACGGATGAGGGTTCGTTCAGCCCCGGTGTCCTTGAGGCCTGTAGCAAGACGGGCCCCCACCTGAACAGGTTGAACGTTGTCGTCAGCCCTCCCAACCACACCTCCCACCAAAAGAACAGAGGCATTGGGCCCGGGGGCCTTGGCTGGGGGGTTCTTCGGCCTGTTCGGACAGGTGTAAAAGAAGTGACCAGGCCGCTGGCAGTGGTGACACAGGCGACTGTCAGTAGCCGGCCTGTTGTTGGCAACAGGGACAGGGCCTCCGGAGGGACGGCTAGCTGGGGCATTGGGGTTGGTTGCTGGCTTACCCCCTTTCCAGCTGGTGGCGACTGGCCTCCGCGTCTCGGGCTTCCGGTTGGCCTCGTGGTTGTCGGCGATCTGCGCCGCTTTGTCCGCGTTCGTTGGTTCGCGGTCCAGGATGAACTGTCGGACCTCAGCTGGGCAGAGATGCAGGAACTGGTCTTTGATCATCAGGTCCCGTAGCTGCTCAAAGGTTTCAACGGACAGTCCATGGATCCACTGGTCAAAGTGGGTCCTGAGTCCTTGCACCACATCACTGTAGCTATCGTGTGGGCCACGTTGGAGGTGTCGGAACTTCTTTCGGTATACCTCAGGTGTCAGCCGGTATTTGGCGATCAGTGCCTGCTTTATGGCGTCATAGTCATCATCGGCTTCTGGCGGAAGAGAAGCAAATGCCTCCAGGGCTTTGCCCTTTAGCCCTGGGGTCAAGTACCTTGCCCATTGGTCTCTAGGCAGCTGGTACTGTCTGCAGGCTTTCTCAAAGGCTCGCAGAAATGTGTCCAAGTCCCCGTCCTTTTCCATCACGGGAAAATGCTCTGGCCGGGGTTTAGGAGTCTGGACGCTGCTGGGCTCACGGCTTCGGGCTGTGAGGGCATTCCCACCCCGCTGGAGTACCTCCAGTTCATGGGCCCTCTGCGCCTGGCGCTCGGCTCTCTCAGCCTCAGCTTGGCGCTCAGCTCTCTCCGCCTGGCGCTCGGCTCGCTGCTCTGCTCTCTCTCGAGCTTGCTGGATCAGCCTCACCCGCCCATCACTGTCTTCGGCGGGGAGTTCGTCCAAGGCCATTTGCAGATAGGGGTCCACCCCGTTCTGGTTGAATGTGGGGCCAGCGCTCAGGAGTGGAGCCTCTGCTGCAGCCCCATTGCAACTTGGGCCAACTTCTGCGCTCGCTGGATTCTGGTCGTTGTCCAGCTGCACTAGAGCCGCGATCAGTTGAGCTCTGTTTTTGTTCGTGGCGTCAAGGCCTTGGTACGTGCATAACGCAGCAAGAACTTCCTTTGTCTGCCGGGTGTACCAAGGTTCTCCTTTTGCCGCCATGGTTGCCAAATAAAAGATAGAAAAAGAAAAACGAAGAAACGGGAGGGGGATACTTGCAAGTACACACTAATGTCTCAGGACTAGTAACCACTGAGTCTGTTCTCCAAAACCTATGATGCAGGATTCCCGCAGGAACCGTGCAGGTTTTTAGTGAGAGGAATGATTGCTCAAACCAAATCACTAATGCTCTAGGATTATCCCACCGCGCTGCCACCAATATGTGACGAACAGCCCACCGCCGTTCGTCCACTTACGGGCGACACTAACGGGAGTCCCGCTGCCACCAAAACGCGACGGACAGCGGACCCTGTGTCACCACTATGTCACAGTCCCACCACTGACACGGGTGATTCAGCGGACGGAGGGGCGTGACACAATGCCGGCACACGGCTATCACAGGCGCAGTGGGGCTTATCTTAGTTATCCCAACACTGGCACCATGTGACCAAAAATATCCAGCAAGCTAATCTCGCTCTACAATTTGCCGCAGGGGGAGTTTAATTTGGATGCCCCACCACTGCTATCAATCTTCCAAGTACTGCGGGGATTTATGTATATCCCACTTTCTCAGTTCCACTTTGGAACTCGCAGCTCTCCGGCGCCCCCCTTACCCTCAGGTCAGTCAGGGAACTGCACCTAGGATAATTAGTCGCCGGACGGGCTGCCTGTTGTGAACCGGCAATTAGGCTTCTGCAGTAAGGGAATTATCAATGCTGTGGCTGAAGCCCCTTACTCAGCAATATAAGACCCTTCTAGACTGCCAGCAAGCCGTAATAGCCGTACACAACGCGCTGCCACCAGTCACGGTTACTTAATTCACAGTGTTAAATTAAGAGGGTCCGTGGCAAACCCCTTGAATTAGTAGCGATTATCTATCAAAGGCGTATAGTTCGATTCTTAGAGCATGGAGACAGATCTAAATAATTTCATTTATTTTCCGAAAGAGGACAGTGATTACAGATAAAAGTTGCTATAAAATTGAGACATAAAATATGTACAGTACAGGTATAAAATAAAAGTGGAGAAAACAAAGAGATTACACTCACAGTTCCATATTGTTCCTTAGGCAGACCATGCGGCTAAGGTGGGTGGAGGCGGAGCTGCACTTCTCCGCTCATTGGGGTCCTTCTAGCACGACGACTTGAGCTGTTCTGAGCTGGTTTGCCCAGGAAATGCCTTATAGACTTTCCTATGTGACATCACAGAGAGGTGCATTCTGGGTTGATCCCACCTCTCTTATCCAAGTTATGTTTTGGCTACAAAACTTAGATTAGCTATAACTTTATGGGAGAAGCTGGTATGGACTCATCAGTGGTATCATGTTTCCCAGCGTAATGAGCCCATCAAGAAAACATCAAACATCTATGCGATATGACCGTCCATTTGGGCGCAAATCCTATCTCATGTTCTGGACAGGGTAGAACTTCGAAACATACGCGGTCTCGAAGCTGGGACCGCTCAGGTTACAAAAATATGATTTTCATATCTCTAGGGTATTTGGTTCTTATGGTATAGTCTCTCATAGTTTTATTCGTTTCAAACAAAGAAGTTTTTCCCGCTCTGAAGAGGAGAGAAGGCAAATGGTGTGAGGAAGATGGTCTAGCTAATTAACATTCCTGCTCTTCCAGAGGAAGTGGCAGGGTTGATAAAACCTGGGGGGAAGGAATTCCTACTACTGAGAGTTTACAATGTCCTAGGATGGAGGATTTGTTAGCACATTGCAACAGAAAACATATCTTGCAGACATGGTACATCACATATGGTCCAGTGCGTCTTAGGCCATGTGCACACGCTGCGGTTTTTGCTGCGGTTCTGCTGCGGTTTTGGCCCTGCAGAACTGCAGCAGTTCCACAGACATGGTACTTTACCATGTTAGCTTATGGGTTTTCAAAACCGCAGTGCTCACGCTGCGGTTTTTTGCCTGCGGAAAAGCTGCGGGTTTTTTCTCCGCAGCATGTCAATTGTTTCTGCGGATTCTGCTGCGGTTTCACACCTTTAATATAGTAGAGGTGTGAAACCGCAGGCCAAACCGCAGCAAAACCGCAGGTCACTTTACCTGCGGTTTTACCTGCGGTTCCGCGGGAAAAACCCCGCAGGTGAATCTGCAGTGTGTGCACATAGCCTTCCGAAAGATACGGTAGCTACATGTAATAACAGTGGATACTTGGACCTTCTGTTCACTTCTGGGACATTTCTGCTGCACACTTATGGAGCCCGTCCGCGTTAGTTACACCTGGGAGTCAAAATTTCTAACAATTTAAGAGCAGATGAGATAGGCCAGGTGTAAGCAGGAGGGAGGAGTAGCAAGGAGACGGATCCCAGAAACACAGGAGGGGACAATTAATGGACACAAGCTAAGATGCATTCAGGAAATAGACAAATCAAATGGAAAGATAAAGGCAAGTGTGTATGAGCACCAAGGAAACCACTTACCAGTGAGTGACCGACAGGATGGTAGCAGTGGTACTGTGCAGTGGTGAATATGTTGTATGGCTCTTAATGATCATGTTGTTTCATGCAGGTGACGGAGGCCATGAAGCTTTGTACGGTGAGTGACAGCTTCGTTCTCGGGGGTCAGTGGATCTGCTGAGTGGGGCAGGTCTGCTGCTTTTTCCTGGGGTTTGGGGGTCTTCTGTGGTGGAGATTTATGCTTACATGCATTTTATATGTAATGTGAATTAATTTTCCTAGTGATCTTTGTTTTCAGGCCTCTATTCACCCAGATTCTGGCCACGTCCTCCCGCTGATCTTCAGGCCACCAGGTGAGCATAGCGGGGTGTGATGCAGGAGTAGTTGTAGAGCGCAGCGCGCCTCTCCAGTGGGCTTCACCTTGACCTGCAGTAAGCTGCCATCATGATCTCTCCTTACTCGCCTCTTCCCTCATAACCGAGCTCCAGCGCCTCCTTTCTATGATCTGGTGCCCAGAACTAAACTTCTTATTCCAGAAGACGTTGCACGTGAAGACGTTGCATGGTGTTATGTCCCTGAGTCTGTGCCTCTTATATTACATGACAGCATCCTGAAGGCTTTAGAAGCTGCTGATTGACATTGTGCTGTTAACCTACGTGTAGATCAGACTAAGGCTATGTGCCCACAAAACGGTTTTTTTCGCGTTTTTTAAGCATTTTTTCCATGCAAAAACGCTTAAAACGCATACATAAGCATCCCATTCTTATAATACATTCCGCAATTTTTGTGCACATGAAGCGGTTTTTTCCGAACAAAAAACGCATCGCGGAAAAAAACGCAGCATGTTCATTAATTTTGCAGAAAAAAATGCATTTCCAACTATATTCAATGAGAATGTGGATACTCCGGAAAAAAACGCGCAAAAAAAGCGACAAAAACGCGAAAAATAAAAATGCGGATTTCCTGGGAAGGAATCAGGTTTTGCTCAGGAAATTTCTGCATATGTGGGCACATGGCCTAATTGTACGTTATATCAGCCATAAAAAGTATGAAAACACACCCAGATCCTCCTCCTCTACCAGTGAATCTCCTACTTTACTCCCCCTAGATCTTATGGTGCCAGAAAATTATTACCCCCAGATCCTCCTCAACCATGACAGGTGACATCATCCCAATGATGTTAACCTTTTGCCATCTTCCAGCTTTTAGAAGTTAGCAGAGGTAGACCACTGCTTCACTCGCCTCTCCGAAGCCCCCATGATGAGATGTGATCCCATCATGGGAGACCCGAGCATTGTCACGTGAAGACCTCCGGGTCTGCCAGCTGTGGCCAGCCACTGAGACTAACAGGCAATCTGCCAGTGTAAAACAGACAGGTCTCATGCATTGCAATACACATGTAAGTGCTCAGCATAGAGCGCCAGATAAATGTGATCCCAAACATTATGAAAAATGTTCCCAATTAAAGCTTCGACTCAATCCACAAAAAAGTCCCCACTCAGATCTGTCATCTGTTAATGGAAACAGAGGGGCTTCCACATTACTGGTAGCACAAAGGCTCTGGAAAAGGGAAATGGCCATTGCTCCACAAAAGAAATTCAGCAAATTCTGCACTCTCAAATGCTCCTCTCCCTTTTGAGCCCCAGTGTGCGAAAACTACATTTAGCACCCACATGTTTGGCATTTCTGTAGTGATGAGAGCCCACCTAATATACTGGTATGTGTCTCCAGAAGCATAAGCTGGGCATAATGTATGGAGTCACTGCAAGATACTGGTCACTACACCGTACTGGTCACTACACCGTACTGGTCACTACACCGTACTGGTCACTACACCGTATTGGTCACTACACCGTACTGGTCACTACACCGTACTGGTCACTACACCGTATTTGTCACTACACCGTACTGGTCACTACACCGTACTGGTCACTACACCGTACTGGTCACTACACCGTACTGGTCACTACACCGTATTGGTCACTACACCGTATTGGTCACTACACCGTACTGGTCACTACACCGTACTGGTCACTACACCGTACTGGTCACTACACCGTATTGGTCACTACACCGTACTGGTCACTACACCGTACTGGTCACTACATCGTACTGGTCACTACACCGTATTGGTCACTACACCGTACTGGTCACTACACCGTACTGGTCACTACACCGTATTTGTCACTACACCGTACTGGTCACTACACCGTACTGGTCACTACACCGTACTGGTCACTACACCGTATTGGTCACTACACCGTACTGGTCACTACACCGTACTGGTCACTACATCGTACTGGTCACTACATCGTACTGGTCACTACACCGTATTGGTCACTACACCGTACTGGTCACTACACCGTACTGGTCACTACACCGTACTGGTCACTACACCGTATTGGTCACTACACCGTACTGGTCACTACACCGTACTGGTCACTACACCGTACTGGTCACTACACCGTATTGGCCACTACACCGTTTTGGTCACTACACCGTACTGGTCACTACACCGTACTGGTCACTACACCGTACTGGTCACTACACCGTATTGGTCACTACACCGTATTGGTCACTACACCGTACTGGTCACTACACCGTACTGGTCACTACACCGTACTGGTCACTACACCGTATTGGTCACTACACCGTACTGGTCACTACATCGTACTGGTCACTACATCGTACTGGTCACTACACTGTACTGGTCACTACACCGTATTGGTCACTACACCGTACTGGTCACTACACCGTACTGGTCACTACACCGGTAGTTTTACAATTTTCACTCAGCAACATCCACTGCTGCTTGTTTATGGAAAATACCCATGGAGTCAAAATCATCACTACACCTGTAGATAAATTCCCAAAGGGGTATAATTTCCAAAATGGGGTCACTGGAAGGGGATTCTGCTCTTCTAACAATTAAGTGCTCTGTACATGCAATCCACAAACTATTATAAATTAATTTGTTCTCCAAGAGCCAACTAGTGCTCCGTCCTTCCCGAGTCTCGCAGTATGGCTAAGTAGTACTGTACAGCCACATATGGAGTATTTCTGCATTCGGCAGAAATTGTGTGGCAGGTTTTGATGCCATTCTTATTCATTTCCCAGTGTGAAAATGTAAAATTTGTGGCTAAAACAACGTGTTTGTGGTGAAAAACTATTTTTCCTTCACTGCCCAATGGTATAAAATTCTGTGACCTACCTGTGGTGTCAATATGATCACTGCTCCCCTAGATGAATTCATTGAGAGGGTGTAGTTTGTAAAATTGAGTCATACATAGGGAGTTTCTGCTATTCTGGAACCCCAGGGGCTCTTCTAATGTAGCATAGCACTCTCACACCAGTGCAGCACAATCTGCCCTGTAATATGGCGCTACTTCCCTTCTAAGCTTTGCACTGTGCCTCAAATGTAGTTTTCGACCACATATGGGGCATCGGTGAACTCAGGAAAAATTGCACAACAAATTGTTCGTTTTCCCATATTATCCCTTTTGAAAATTTCAAACTTGTGGTCTGTCAGGAAAATATGAGTTATTTCCCAATATCCTAGGTACACATCCAGGGATGCCTTGTGCCCTCTCCCCATTGGTTTGTGAAAGACCAAACTCCACAAGCGATGCCCCTCGCAGCTGCAGCCCCCTGTGTCTGCCTTTGTGAAATTCTATCCATTTCCCCCTCACTTCAGCAGATGGTCACTTTTATTACTCTGGCCAGTTAAGTGCGTTTTTCTTCTCCAAAACTTCCTTTCTCTATTCCAGGTTGAATTTAATAACGCACAATAATCATAGAGACAGGAAAAATAGATTTTCAGGATCAGGGGAATTGAGGCTACGCATGGCAGCACTTTACGGTCTCTAGGGCCATCAAAGACCGGGAAATAGTTTCTGACCCCAGTAACCTGTAGACATGTTGTGTTTGGTCTCAAATGTAAATTCGCAGGGGAAAATATTATGCCCCTGTTGCCACCCTGTGAGCTCCCCAGCCAAAGATATGGCAATGAGAAGCTTTTAATAACTTTTCAAAATAGGAGATCCTCCCAGAAACAGCCCATATGTGAGGTCAACAAAGGTGGGAGTTCCTAAGTTTATGGGCAAACCATAAAAGAGGAACGACCATTTTGAGACGCGTTCAGAGATGGGCAAGACAGCCAACATCCATGCTGTGGACTGAATCTTTTCTTTGGGAACTCCCCTCCCCTTATCGACACATCATACCAGTGACTGAGATATAGTAAGTTTCCTATTTTAATCCCTTTTATTTGTATCAGTCTGTACATACTGTATTTTGTCTCCTTTTGTAATATCTTTTGTATTTTTGTAAACACTGCCTATATTTTCTGGAGTAAACTTATAAATTTACTAGTTTTGTTCTCCGTGCTCCATGATCGAACCGACACGTTCTCCGCACAAAATCACACTACCTGTGGGTTGGTTCCTGACCCCATATAGGCATTAGTATCAAATGAGGAACTGGTGGCAGTGTAGCTTCCTGGTGGTATTGGAGAATCACTGCAGTGACAGATCGGAGGTTTATGTGTGTATCCTCGGCATGGTACTGGTGATATACATACCGCCCTCACTGCAGAGTGCCCGATAACCAGTACATGACAAGGCAGCCTTTCTGGTGACTACTTAACCTAACCTAGCTGCAGTTCCCTGACTGACCTGAGGGTAAGGGGGTCACCAAAGAGCTGCAAGTTCCTAACTGGAATGAAAAGTGGATACAAAAGTTGGGTTATATCCCTGACAGGGTCAAAGCAACATTTTAGAAAAAATAGTAATATTACATTTACTCAGCACAATGTTATTCAAGTTTGTGATTCGCCTGAGTGTTAGAAATACTCCTTACTCCTCTAGATGAATTCCTTGAGAGTTGTAGCTTACAAAAGGGTCACCTGTAGGGGGTTTCTGCTATTTTGACATGTCGTGGGCTCTTCAAATGGGACATGATATCCGCAACCTATTCCAGGCAAAATAGCGCTCATTCCCTTTCAAGCCTTGCAGTGCGCGTAGGCAGTCGTTTTCCCCCACATATCTGCGTATTCAGGAAAAATTTCAGAACAAATTTTGGCATTCATTTTCTCCTGTTACCCTTCTGAAAATAAAAAAAAATTGGAGCTTAAACAACATTTTTATGGAAAAAGTGTAGATAGAACTTTTTGGTGATAATTCTAAGTGGTATGTGTGGAGAAAACACTGCTCAATACAATCCCAGCAGTGAACCCCAACATGGTGGTGGCAGTATCATGCTATGGGGGTGTTTTTCAGCTGCAGGGACAGGACGACTGGTTGCCATTGAAGGAAACATGAATGCGGCCAAGTACAGACATATCCTGGATGAAAACCTCTTCCAGAGTGCTCTGGACCTCAGACTTGGCCAAAGGTTCACCTTCCAACAAGACAATGACCCTAAGCACACAGCTAAGATAACAAAGGAGTGGCTTCAGAACAACTCTGTGACCATTCTTGGCTGGCCCAGCCAGAGCCCTGACCTAAACCCAATGGAGCATCTCTGGAGAGACCTGAAAATGGCTGTCCACCAACGTTCACCATCCAACCTGACGGAACTGGAGAGGATATTGGATCATTCCCAAGAAGACTCAAGGTTGTACTAGTTCAAAAGGTGCATCTACTCAATACTGAGCAAAGGGTCTGAATACTTATGACCATGTGATATTTCAGTTTGTCTTTTTTTATAAATTTGCAAAAAATTCTACATTTCTGTTTTTTTCAGTCAAGATGGGGTGCCGAGTGCACATTAATGAGGAAAAAATGAACTTTTTTCAATTTACCAAATGGCTGCAATGAAACAAAGAGTGAAAACTTTAAAGGGGTCTGAATACTTTCCATACCCCACTGTATACTATATATACTCAGCTCCTCTGTATATACTATTATCCACAGCGTCTCTCTATACACCATATTAGCTACAGCTCCACTGTATATACTATACAGTGGGGGAAAAAAGTATTTAGTCAGCCACCAATTGTGCAAGTTCTCCCCCTTATAAAGATGAGAGAGGCCTGTAATTGACATCATAGGTAGACCACAACTATGAGTCGCAATGAGAAAAACAAATTCAGAATCGTAGAATTGGAAGGGACCTCCTGGGCCATGTGGTCCAACCCCCTGCTCAAAGCAGGATTCGCTAAATCATCCCAGTCAGATGTCTGTCCAGCCTCTGTTTGAAGACTTCCATTGAAGGAGAACTCACCACTTCTCGTGGCAGCCTGTTCCACTCATTGATCACTCTAACTGTCAAAAAGTTTTTTCTAATATCTAATCTGTGTCTCCTCCCATTCAGTTTCATCCCATTGCTTCTAGTCTTTCCTTGTGCAAATGAGAATAAAGTTGATCCTTCTACAATGTGACAGCCCTTTAGATATTTGTATACAGCTATTAAGTCTCCTCTCAGTCTTCTCTTTTGCAAACTAAACATTCCCAAATCCTGCAACCTTTCCTCATAAGACAGGGTTTGCAGACCGGTCACCATTCTGGTCGCTCTTTTCTGAACTTGCTCCAGTTTGTTGATGTCCTTTTTAAAATGTGGTGCCCAAAACTGGACACAATATTCCAGATGAGGTCTGACCAAAGAGGAGTAGAGGGAAATAAAGACTTCACGTGATCTAGACTGTATGCTTCTGTTAATACATCCTAGAATTGCATTTGCCTTTTTTGCAGCTGCATCACACTGTTGACTCATATTCAGTCTGTGATCTATTAGTATACCCAAGTCTTTTTCACATGTGCTGTTGCTTAGCCCTATTCCTCCCATTCTGTATATGCTTTTTTCATTTTTATTGCCCAGATGTAGTACTTTGCATTTCTCCCTGTTAAAAACCATTCTGTTAGTTGCTGCCCACTTCTCCAGTTTATTTATCTTTTTGAATCCTCTCTCTCTCTTCTCTAGTATTAGCTATCCCTCCTAGCTTTGTGTCATCAGCAAATTTAATCAGTTTACCCTCAATTCCTTCATCTAAATCGTTGATAAAGATGTTGAACAATACAGGGCCCAGGACAGAGCCCTGTGGTACCCCACTTGAGACATTCTTCCAACTGGATGTGCAGCCATTTACGACCACTCTTTGGGTCCGATCACTAAGCCAGTTATGAATCCACCTAACAGTTGCCTTGTCCATTCCATACTTAGTCATTTTTTCAATAAGGATTCTATGAGAGACTTTGTCAAATGCTTTGCTGAAGTCAAGATTTACTATATCTACAGCATTTCCTTGATCCACCCAATCAGTGATTCCGTCATAGAAGGAAATTAAGTTAGTCTGACATGACTTATTAGCTACAAACCCATGCTGACTCTGTTTAATCACTTAATTCTTATCCAGGTACTGACATACATGTTGTTTAATAATTTGTTCAAAGATCTTTCCTGGTATAGAAGTCAGACTCACCGGCCTATAGTTGCCTGGGTCCACCTTCTTCCCCTTTTTGAAGATAGGAACAACATTTGCTCTTCTCCAGTCTTCTGGCACTTCTCCTGTTCTCCAAGACTTTTCAAAGATTATGGACAGGGGTTCAAAAATTTCTTCTGCTATCTCCTTCAGTACTCTGGGGTGTAATTCATCTGGACCTGGAGACTTGAATTCATTTAGGTTAGCTAAGTGTTTCCTCACTATCTTTCTGTTTATAGATATCCTGGATTCTTCTATTCCCTTAATAGGACAGTGAAGAACAGTTGATGTTACATTTCCTTTCTGAGAGAAAACAGATGCAAAATAGGAATTTAAAAGTTCAGCCTTCTCAACATCCTGTCTTACCATTTCATCATTTTCATCCTGTAAAAATCCTATAGCATCTTTGACTTTTCTTTTACTTTTGACATATCCCCAAAATCCTTTATTATTGCTTTTGACATCTCTTGCAATCCTCAATTCATTTTCAGCTTTAGATAATCTGATTTGTGCCCTGCAGGTTCTGCAGACAGCATTATATTCTTCTTTAGATATGCCTCCCTCTTTCCATTTTATAAACATTTTTTTCTTCCTTTTTAGCATGTGCTTAAGTTCTGTGTTCATCCATCCTGGTTTCCTTAAATGCTTCCTATTCTTCCCTCTTTTCAGAATTGTTAACAACTGTGCTTTGAGAATTTCATTTTTCAAGATTTCCCATCCTTCCTGGACATTTTTGTCTTTAAGGATATCCAGCCATTGGATCCCTCCAATTCTCTTTCTGAATCCCTTAAAATCTGCCTTTCTGAAATCTAACCTTGACGTCTGAGTCTTCACAGGTCTTCCGCCTCTAGTTATCCAAAATTCTAAAATAGCATGGTCGCTACCTCCTAGGGTCCCAGCCACTTTTACCTCCTCAACCATTTCCTCCCTGTTTATAAGGATTAGATCCAAGGTAGCAGTTCCCCTTGTTTTCTCCCTTACCTTTTGGAAGATAAAGTTGTCAGCAAGAGAGGATAAGAATTTCCTTGACCTGTTAGTTTTGCCTGAGAGAGATTCCCAACAAATGTCTGGATAGTTGAAATCTCCCATGACAACTATGTCATATTTTTTTGGAGAACTTGGCCATTTGATGCATAAAGAGTTCATCCATATCTTCAGCTTGCACAGGCGGCCTGTAGTAAATGCCTACAATGGTGTCCTTTCCATTGTTCTGTCCTTGTATTCTTACCCAAACAGTTTCCACAGAACTCCCAGTCTCTGAAGCTTCAATCTCTGTGCAGATATACGCGTTTCTAACATACAATGCGACACCCCCTCCTCGTTTATCAAGTCTGTTTCTTGCAAATAAGTTGTATCCTTCTAGTCTTGTATTCCAATCATGTGTATTGTCCCACCAAGTTTCAGTGATTCCAATGACATCATATTTCTTTTCCTGTGTTAGTAGTTCCAATTCTCCTTGTTTGTTGCCCATGCTTTGTGCATTAGTATAGAAACATTTTAGTTTGTGATTGGTTTCTCTTTCTCCAATATTTTTATTAATTAGATTCTTTTGTCTTTGTTCTTCCTTTCCACTTCTAATAGCAGAGTTCTCAATAGCATTTGTCAGGTGTATGGCTTTTTCTGGTCTTTTGCTTCCCTTCGCATGTTGTTCTAGTTTAAAGCTCTCCTTACAAGTGTAGCAAGGCGACTTCCAAATACATGTTCTCCAGTCTTCGTAAGGTGCACCCCATCTCTAGCAAGTAGTCCATCGTATAAGTAATTCACTCCGTGATCCAGGAATCCAAATCTTTGCTGACGGCACCATCGACGTAGCCAGTTGTTCACCTGCAGAATCTTATGCCACCTCCTTGTTCCATGGCCATCCACTGGGAGGATGGAAGAGAAGACCACCTGCGCTCCCAGTTCTTTCACTTTCTTGCCTAAGTCTTCAAAGTCTCTGCAGATGGTTTCCAGGTCGTTTTTTGCGGTGTTATTTGTCCCCACATGTAGTAGCAGGAATGGGTAGTCATCTGTAGGTCTGAAGAGTCCTGATATCCTGTCAGACACATCTTTAATTTTTGCACCTGGAAGACAGCACATTTCTCTTGAAGTTATATCCGGTCTGCAGATAGCGGCCTCTGTTCCTCTCAACAGGGAATCCCCCATGACCACCACTCTCCGTTTCTTCTTCACAACATTTTTCTTTCTCCATCCAGGAGGACTCTGAAGGCGTACAAGGTTGCTGTTTGTTGGCAAAGTCTTATCCTGATGTATTTCTTCATCGTTTTCCTGCGTGAGAG
The DNA here is from genome assembly GCF_039654945.1 of Dendrobates tinctorius. Lineage (NCBI taxonomy): Eukaryota > Metazoa > Chordata > Amphibia > Anura > Dendrobatidae > Dendrobates > Dendrobates tinctorius. The sequence goes on along the minus strand of NW_027361862.1, from coordinate 2,000,199 downwards.
CCTGGTACTGGTTCCTGAGCAGTATGGGTGCTGACTGCCTCCTGATCCTCCTGCTTCTCTGGGTCACATGTCTCCATTCCTCTGTTTCTTCAGGTGCACTTCGAATTTCTTCTCTTTCTGTAACATGAAGAGATAATTCTGCTCTGTCCAAGAACTCTTCACCTTCCTTAATGATCTTCAACGTAGCTAACCTCTCTTCGAGATTTTGCAACTTTTCCTCCAACAGGGACACAAGCTTGCATTTGTGGCATGTGAAGTTTGGCTTTTCCACTGGTAAATCTGTGAACATGTAGCAAGAAATGCAGCTCACCAAATGGCTCCTGGCCTCTTCCATATTAAAAATGATGTAAGATGAGCCAAAATTCCGATTTCCTCTTTTCAGCTGCAACGGCCAAAACCCAGTGATCGTTGAGCTCGCGGAGACTCTTCACTTATCCCAGAAGGCACTGGGAATATGCAAATGATCTCCTCAAGACTCTTCCCCTGGTTTAGGTGACCACCTTGTCACCTTGTCTGATTTGGTAAGATTTATTTTTGCAAATTATGGTGGAAAATAAGTATTTGGTCACCTAAAAACATGCAAGATCTCTGGCTCTCACAGACCTGTAACTTCTTCTTTAAGAGGCTCCTCTGTCCTTCACTTATTACCTGTAGTAATGGCACCTGTTTGAAATTGTTATCAGTATAAAAGACACCTGTCCACAACCTCAAACAGTCACACTCCAAACTCCACTATGGTGAAGACCATAGAGCTGTCGAAGGACACTAGAAACAAAATTGTAGCCCTGCAAGGTATAGGAAATATTAAGACACTCTAACGGGCACTTCCCTCGTGCAAAGAGATATAATAACCATATCGCTGCGTAGGCAACAAACCCAGCGTTCTACCCTCTAAGTTGCAAAATCCTAATCCCTCCAGAAACTGAGATATGGATTGCTCCCAAATGGAGTGTCCTAAGTATGGCATGACTGATGTTGTTCTATTACATTCGATGAACTACAACCTATGAGGCTCTCAGTGTGTTGATACGAGCTTCCCTCGTTGAGATATGGTTATCATAAGTTTTTTAGTTAATTGGCAACTTGGAGAAAGGGGGGATGAACTTCTGCAGACTGCCCTTTTCGTGATGTCACAGACCCTGGGCTATAAGGCACCCCTCCCTTACAATGAGTCAGTTGGAGCTACAGTGTTATATTTGTATTGTACATATTTGATTTCTCAATTTATATCAACTTTTATCTGTAATCACGGCCCATTTGGGAAATAAATGATAAAATTATTCAGTCTGCCTTCATGCTCTAAGAAACGAACTATGCACCTTTTTTAGATAATTACGCTACTGTTCGGGTTGGCTTCGAACCCCTCCATTTAGTCTATAACTTAAGTGGAGAAACCAGGAGCTGATGGCAGCGTGGTGTGTGCGGTTGGTTAGGCTGGTTGGCAGTCCGGAAGGGTCTTATATTGCTGGATGAGTGGTTGAGGCCACAGCATTGATAATTCCCTCACTGCAGTAGTCTAATTGTCCGTGCGCAACAAGCAGCTCGTCCGGTGACTAATTATCCTAGGTGCAGTTCCCTGACTGACCTGAGGGTAAGGGGGGTGCTGGAGAGCTGCGAGTTCCAAAGTGGAACTGAGAAAGTGGGATATACATAAATCCCCGCAGTTCTTGGAAGGTTGTTAGCAGTGGTGGGGCATCCAAAATACCCCCCTGCGGTAAGTTGTTAGAGTAAGATTAGCTTGCTGTGTTTTGATCACATGGTGACAGTGGTGGGATAACTAAGATAAGCCCCCACTGTGCCTGTGATAGCCGTATGCCGGCAGTGCGTCGCGTCCCTCCGTACGCTGACAAACCCATGTCAGTGGTGGGATCGTGACGTATTGGTGGCACAGGCTGCGCTGTCCGGCACAATTTGGTGGCAGCGGTCTGCTGTTCGTCACAGAGATCTGCATGGAGGAATGGGCCAAAATACCACCAACAGTGTGTGCCAACCTGGTGAAGACTTACAGAAAACGTCTGACCTCTGTCATTGCCAACAAAGGATATATAACAAAATACTGAGATGAACTTTTATTAATGAACAAATACTTACTTTCCACCATAATTTGCAAAATAAATCTTGCCAAATCAGACAAGGTGATTTTCCAGATTTGTTTTCTTATTGTGACTCTCATAGTTGTGGTCTACCTATGATGTTAGTTACAGGCCTCTCTCATCTTTTTAAGTGGGAGAACTTGCACAAGTGGTGGCTGACTAAATACTTTTTTTTCCCCGCTGTATATCCACATCTCCTCTGTATAGACTAAATATCCACAGCTTCTCTGTATATACTATATATCCACAGCTTCACTCTGTAGTCACACTCTGTATATACTATATACCCACAGCTCCTCTGTAGTCACGTGCTCTGTATATAGTATATACCCACTGCTCCTCTCTGTAGTCACATAGTCTGCATATACCATATAGCCTCAGATCCTCTCTGTATTCACACGCTCTGTATATACTATATATCCACAGCTCCTCTCTGTAGCCACACGCTCTGTACATACTGTATATCCACAGCTCCTCTGTAGTCACACACTCTGAATATACTATGTATCCCAAACTCCTCTGTATATACTATTAGCCACAGTTACTCTGTATATACCATATACCCACAGCTACTCTGTATATACTATATATCCAGAGCTTCTCTGCATATACTATATATCCACAGCTCCTCTATAATAATATTATCCACAGCTCCTCTGTATACATTTCCCAGAGCTCCTCTGTATATACTATATATCCACAGCTCCTCTCTATATACTATATATCCACAGCTACTCTGTATATACTGTATATTCGCAGCTCCTCTGTATATACTATATATCCACAGATCCTCAGTATATACTATATATCCACAGCTCCTCTGTATATAGTATATATCTACAGCTCCTCTGTGTATACAGTAATATTAGGCACATCTCCTCTGTATATATTATATATCCACAGCTTCACTCTGTAGTCACACTCTGTATATACTATATACCCACAGCTCCTCTGTAGTCACGTGCTCTGTATATAGTATATACCCACTGCTCCTCTCTGTAGTCACATAGTCTGCATATACCATATAGCCTCAGCTCCTCTCTGTAGTCACACGCTCTGTACATACTGTATATCCACAATTCCTCTCTGTGGTCACACACTCTGAATATACTATGTATCCCAAACTCCTCTGTATATACTATTATCCACAGCTACTCTGTATATATCATATATCCACAGCTACTCTGTATATACTATATATCCAGAGCTTCTCTGCATATACTATATATCCACAGCTCCTCTATAATAATATTATCCACAGCTCCTCTGTAAACATTTCCCAGAGCTCCTCTGTATATACTATATATCCACAGCTCCTCTCTATATACTATATATCCACAGCTACTCTGTATATACTGTATATCCGCAGCTCCTCTGTATATACTATATATCCACAGCTACTCTGTATGTACTGTATATCTGCAGCTCCTCTGTATATACTATATATCCACAGATCCTCAGTATATACTATATATCCACAGATCCTCAGTATATAATATTAGCCACATCTGTATATATTATTCTTTTTTTTTTTTTTTGAAACATCATTTTTATTGATTTTGTAATGAAGTTGCATATTACAAGTTATAAACGTTGCATTGAATTGTTACAAAGAACATATTAAACCTGCTTATCACCTAAGCCTGAATGGAAGCAAAAATAAGCTTAACAAATATAAAATTATCAAACCCCCTTACGTCCACATTTTCATAGATCACACTGACTGAGATCAGACTCCTTATCTCCAGCTCCACTCCATATCCTCACTGTATCCTCCATACAGCTCATATAACACATTTCAGTTTACCCAGATTACCACTCAAATCCTCTAATAGACACCAATCCGAATCCACAAAGGCGCTCATCAAGGCTTGAATTTCTCTGGTGGTCAGGGACCTTTCTATAAACACTCTCCATTTTATCTTTATTTCCTTCTGTTTCTCTTTTTTCCAAAAATAAGACCGATGTTAAACCTCCGATATATATTATTCTTACAACTACTCTGTATATATTACCCACAGCTCCTCTGTTTATATTAACTACATCTCCTCTGTATATACTATATATCCCCAGGTCCTCTATAATATTATCCACAGCTCTTCTGTATATATTATCTATATCTCCTTTGTATAACGTATCCACAGTTCCTCTCTATATACTATATAGCCACAGCTCCCTTCTGTAGTCATTCTTTGTATATACTATAGATCCACTGCTCCTGTGTTTATAATATAATATTATGCACAGCTCTTCTGTGTATAATATATATACATCTCCACTGTATATACTATAAAACCAGGGGAAGAGTCCTGAGGAGATCATTTGCATATTCCCAGTGCCTTCTGGGATAAGTGAAGAGTCTCCGTGAGCTCAACGATCACTGTGTTTTGGCCATTGCAGCTGAAAAGAGGAAATCGGAAAACCGCGCGCCAATAGTTGCAAAATCTCGAAGAGAGGTTAGCTACGTTGAAGATCATTAAGGAAGGTGAAGAGTTCTTGGACAGAGCAGAATTATCTCTTCATGTTACAGAAAGAGAAGAAATTCGAAGTGCACCTGAAGAAACAGAGGAATGGAGACATGTGACCCAGAGAAGCAGGAGGATCAGGAGGCAGTCAGCACCCATACTGCTCAGGAACCAGTACCAGGCTCTCACGCAGGAAAACGATGAAGAAATATATCAGGATAAGACTTTGCCCGCAAACAGCAACCTTGTACACCTTCAGAGTCCTCCTGGATGGAGAAAGAAAAATGTTGTGAAGAAGAAACGGAGAGTGGTGGTCATGGGGGATTCCCTGTTGAGAGGAACAGAGGCCGCTATCTGCAGACCGGATATAACCTCAAGAGAAATGTGCTGTCTTCCAGGTGCAAAAATTAAAGATGTGTCTGACAGGATATCAGGACTCTTCAGACCTACAGATGACTACCCATTCCTGCTACTACATGTGGGGACAAATGACACCGCAAGAAACGACCTGGAAACCATCTGCAGAGACTTTGAAGACTTAGGCAAGAAAGTGAAAGAACTGGGAGCGCAGGTGGTCTTCTCTTCCATCCTCCCAGTGAATGGCCATGGAACAAGGAGGTGGAATAAGATTCTGCAGGTGAACAACTGGCTACGTCGATGGTGCCGACAGCAACGATTTGGATTTCTGGATCACGGAGTGAATTACTTATAAGATGGACTACTTGCTAGAGATGGGGTGCACCTTACGAAGACTGGAAAACATGTATTTGGAAGTCGCCATACACCTGACAAATGCTATTGAGAACTCTGCTATTAGAAGTGGAAAAGAAGAACAAAGACAAAATAACAAACTTAAATGTTTCTATACTAATGCACAAAGCATGGGCAACAAACAAGGAGAATTGGAACTACTACCACAGGAAAAGAAATATGATGTCATTGGAATCACTGAAACTTGGTGGGACAATACACATGATTGGAATACGAGACTAGAAGGATACAACTTAATTGCAAGAAACAGACTTGATAAACGAGGAGGAGGTGTCACATTGTATGTTAGAAATGCGTATATCTGCACAGAGATCCAAGCTTCAGAGACTGGGAGTTCTGTGGAAACTGTTTGGGTAAGAATACAAGGACAGAACAATGGAAAGGACACCATTGTAGGCATTTACTACAGGCCGCCTGTGCAAGCTGAAGATATGGATGAACTCTTTATGCATCAAATGGCCAAGTTCTCCAAAAAATATGACATAGTTGTCATGGGAGATTTCAACTATCCAGACATTTGTTGGGAATCTCTCTCAGGCAAAACTAACAGGTCAAGGAAATTCTTATCCTCTCTTGCTTACAACTTTATCTTCCAAATGGTAGGGGAGAAAACAAGGGGAACTGCTACCTTGGATCTAATCTTTATAAACAGGGAGGAAATGGTTGAGGAGGTAAAAGTGGCTGGGACCCTAGGAGGTAGCGACCATGCTATTTTAGAATTTTGGATAACTAGAGGCGGAAGACCTGTGAAGACTCAGACGTCAAGGTTAGATTTCAGAAAGGCAGATTTTAAGGGATTCAGAAAGAGAATTGGAGGGATCCAATGGCTGGATATCCTTAAAGACAAAAATGTCCAGGAAGGATGGGAAATCTTGAAAAATGAAATTCTCAAAGCACAGTTGTTAACAATTCCGAAAAGAGGGAAGAATAGGAAGCATTTGAGGAAACCAGGATGGATGAACACAGAACTTAAGCACATGCTAAAAAGGAAGAAAAAAATGTTTATAAAATGGAAAGAGGGAGGCATATCTAAAGAAGAATATAATGCTGTCTGCAGAACCTGCAGGCCACAAATCAGATTATCTAAAGCTGAAAATGAATTGAGGATTGCAAGAGATGTCAAAAGCAATAATAAAGGATTTTGGGGATATGTCAAAAGTAAAAGAAAAGTCAAAGATGCTATAGGATTTTTACAGGATGAAAATGATGAAATGGTAAGACAGGATGTTGAGAAGGCTGAACTTTTAAATTCCTATTTTGCATCTGTTTTCTCTCAGAAAGGAAATGAAACATCAACTGTTCTTCACTGTCCTATTAAGGGAATAGAAGAATCCAGGATATCTATAAGCAGAAAGATAATGAGGAAACACTTAGCTAACTTAAATGAATTCAAGTCTCCAGGTCCAGATGAATTACACCCCAGAGTACTGAAGGAGATAGCAGAAGAAATTTTTGAACCCCTCTCCATAATCTTTGAAAAGTCTTGGAGAACAGGAGAAGTGCCAGAAGACTGGAGAAGAGCAAATGTTGTTCCTATCTTCATAAAGGGGAAGAAGGTGGACCCAGGCAACTATAGGCCGGTGAGTCTGACTTCTATACCAGGAAAGATCTTTGAACAAATTATTAAACAACATGTATGTCAATACCTGGATAAGAATGAAGTGATTAAACAGAGTCAGCATGGGTTTGTAGCTAATAAGTCATGTCAGACTAACTTAATTTCCTTCTATGACGGAATCACTGATTGGGTGGATCAAGGAAATGCTGTAGATATAGTAAATCTTGACTTCAGCAAAGCATTTGACAAAGTCTCTCATAGAATCCTTATTGAAAAAATGACTAAGTATGGAATGGACAAGGCAACTGTTAGGTGGATTCATAACTGGCTTAGTGATCAGACCCAAAGAGTGGTCGTAAATGGCTGCACATCCAGTTGGAAGAATGTCTCAAGTGGGGTACCACAGGGCTCTGTCCTGGGCCCTGTATTGTTCAACATCTTTATCAACGATTTAGATGAAGGAATTGAGGGTAAACTGATTAAATTTGCTGATGACACAAAGCTAGGAGGGATAGCTAATACTAGAGAAGAGAGAGAGAGGATTCAAAAAGATAAATAAACTGGAGAAGTGGGCAGCAACTAACAGAATGGTTTTTAACAGGGAGAAATGCAAAGTACTACATCTGGGCAATAAAAATGAAAAAAGCATATACAGAATGGGAGGAATAGGGCTAAGTGACAGCACATGTGAAAAAGACTTGGGTATACTAATAGATCACAGACTGAATATGAGTCAACAGTGTGATGCAGCAGCAAAAAAAGCAAATGCAATTCTAGGATGTATTAACAGAAGCATGCAGTCTAGATCACGTGAAGTCATTATTTCCCTCTACTCCTCTTTGGTCAGACGTCATCTGGAATATTGTGTCCAGTTTTGGGCACCACATTTTAAAAAGGACATCAACAAACTGGAGCAAGTTCAGAAAAGAGCGACCAGAATGGTGACCGGTCTGCAAACCCTGTCTTATGAGGAAAGGTTGCAGGATTTGGGAATGTTTAGTTTGCAAAAAAGAAGACTGAGAGGAGACTTAATAGCTGTCTACAAATATCTAAAGGGCTGTCACACTGTAGAAGGATCATCTTTATTCTCATTTGCACAAGGAAAGACTAGAAGCAATGGGATGAAACTGAATGGGAGGAGACTCAGATTAGATATTAGAAAAAACTTTTTGACAGTTAGAGTGATCAATGAGTGCAACAGGCTGCCACGAGAAGTGGTGAGTTCTCCTTCAATGGAAGTCTTCAAACAGAGGCTGGACAGACATCTGACTGGGATGATTTAGCAAATCCTGCTTTGAGCAGGGGGTTGGACCAGATGGCCCAGGAGGTCCCTTCCAACTCTACGATTCTATGATTCTATCCACAGCTCCCTTTTGTAGTCATGCTCTGTATATGCTATATATCCACAGCTCCTCTGTATAAACTATATATCCAGTTTGGAACTTGCAGCTCTCTGGCGCCCCCCTTCCCCCCAGGTCAGTCCGGGAACTAAACCTAGGATAAGTAGTTGCCAGAAGGGCTGCCTTGCTGTGTACTGGCTACTGGCGTTCTGCAGTGAGGACAGTATGTATATTCCCAGTCCCAGGCAGGAAATACACACATAACACCTCCGTTCCGTCTCTGCCAGAATCTACCAAATACCCCAGAACACAATTTTCTGCCACCAGCTCCTAGTTCTGATATTAAAATCAATATCGGGTCAGGAGCCAACTCAATCAGTAGCGTAATTTTAGCACGGAGGGCGTGGGGGAGCAAGGAGAAAAAAACTAGTAAAATTTTATAGATTTCTCCAAAAAGAATAGGCAGTGTTTACAAAAGTACAAAAGATGTTATGAAGAGCGACAGATACACTATATACAGACAATTATAAAATGAAAATGGATTAAGGTATGAACTTACAGTGATCATTCAATGGCAAGCCATGTGGAGATTCAGTCACCAGTGTGGATGGTATATGCTGTTTCCCCCCCAGGTCTGAACAACCTGCAGAATGGCTGTCCCTGCTCTATAGTTGGCCCCTAAACTTAGGGTCTTCCCCCGTGCTGACCTCACCGGGTGGCTGGATACACCCACTTTGGAAAGTTATGAAAAACCTTCTATTGTCCATCACTCTTGGGGGGGAAGCTCGTAGAGGGACGACCGAAGTATTATATGTCTGCTTACAAAATCATCTTCCATTAGAGACTAAACATCACATCTCTAGGTATTACGGGGAAGCAGATACCTGTTTCTCAGTTCCTAGTGAGCGAGGAGATCCAAAAACGGTGTGGTGAATAGCTCTAATGATGTAGATCTCAAAAACATAGGTTTCTTGTATATATCAATAAGCTGTGCTGTTATATTCAAGTTTGCAGGAACAAAGAGAACATGTGCTTCCAGAACTGCTTCCAGCGAGTTTAGGGTCGTAACTGCTCTTTGTGCACACTAGGCTCATGCTACACAGCTGTATAGCAGGGGAGAGGGAGGGGGGCCGCAGAAGGGGGATCGTTTCTGGAGCATGTCATTCACAAAACCAAGGAGATGTAGCAGAGCTCTGTATGCGTAACTAAAACACATCGTATTCCTGACACGTGGGTGCAGATTAACCCTGTCCTGCCTGGTGTGAATTGTAACGAGGTTTCTCTCTTGCAGTGTACGTATTGCTGGGCGCTCCTCTGGTGAGTATTATTGCTTGTGGTCGATCTTGGCATCGGGGAGACGGCATGCTCTGATCAGCCTTGTATGTTCATCAGGTGGTGGCTTCACTGGTCCGGCACACGTCTGTCACAGCTGCCTTCCTCTTTCAGGTCAGTCAGTCTCTGCCTCTATCTGCTGTGCTCAGCACTGCTACTCTATTAACCCGTATTCTTTTCCCTCAGCTTCCCTTCCAGACATACAATGCCGGATTCACTATAATGAATGGGAACCGTTCTCTGCCGGTGAGTTTCCGGGACAGAGGTGCAAGTGCTTACAGCTGAGCAGGGGAGGGGCTAGTGCTTAGTGATAAGCTGGGGAGTGATGGGAGGGAATAGTGCTTAGTGCTCAGCAGGGGAGTGTCAGGAGAGGGGCTAGTGCTTAGTGCTGAGCAGGAGAGTGTCAGGAGAGGGGCTAGTGCGTAGTGCTGAGCAGGAGAGTGTCAGGGGAGGTGCTAGTGCCTAGTGCTCAGCAGGGGAGTGTTGGGAGGGGCTAGTGCCTAGTGCTCAGCAGGGGAGTGTTGGGAGGGGATAGTGCTTAGGGCTCAGCAGGGGAGTGTTGGGAGGGGATAGTGCTTAGGGCTCAGCAGGGGAGTGTTGAGAGGGGATAGTGCTTAGTGCTCAGCAGGGGAGTGTTGAGAGGGGATAGTGCTTAGTGCTCAGCAGGGGAGTGTTGGGAGGGGCTAGTGCTTAGTGCTCATCAGGAGAGTGTTGGGAGGGGATAGTGCTTAGTCCTGAACAGGGGAGTGTTAGGAGGGGCTAGTGCTTAGTGCTGAGCAGGAGTGTCAGGGGGGCTATTGCTTAGTCCTGAGCAGAGGAGTGGCTAGTTCTTAGAACTGAGCAGGGGAGTGTCAGGGGAGGGGCTAGTGCTTAGTGCTGAGCAGGAGAGTGTCAGGAGAGGGGCTAGTGCTTAGTGCTGAGCAGGAGAGTGTCAGGGGAGGTGCTAGTGCCTAGTGCTCAGCAGGGGAGTGTTGGGAGGGGATAGTGCTTAGGGCTCAGCAGGGGAGTGTTGGGAGGGGATAGTGCTTAGGGTTCAGCAGGGGAGTGTTGGGAGGGGATAGTGCTTAGCAAGGGAGTGTCAGGAGAGGGGCTAGTGCTTAGTGCTGAGCAGGGGAGTGTCAGGGGAGGGGCTAGTGCAGAGCAGGGGAGTGTCATGGAAGGAGCTAGTGCTTAGTGCTGAGCAGGGGAGGGGCTAGTGCTTAGTGCTCAGCAGGGGAGTGTTGGGAGGGGCTAGTGCTTAGTGCTCAGCAGGGGAGTGTTGGGAGGGGATAGTGCTTAGTGCTCAGCAAGGGAGTGTTAGGAGAGGGGCTAGTGCTTAGTGCTGAGCAGGGGAGTGTCATGGGGAGGTGCTAGTGCTTAGTGCTGAGCAGAGGAGTGTCAGGGGAGGGGCTAGTGCTGATCAGGGGAGTGTCATGGAAGGTGCTTAGTGCTGAGCAGGGGAGGGCTAGTACTTAGTGCTCAGCAGGGGAGTGTTGAGAGGGGATAGTGCTTAGTGCTCAGCAGGGGAGTGTTGGGAGGGGCTAGTGCTTAGTCCTGAACAGGGGAGTGTTAGGAGGGGCTAGTGCTTAGTGCTGAGCAGGGGAGTGTCAGGGGGGCTATTGCTTAGTCCTGAGCAGAGGAGTGGCTAGTTCTTAGAACTGAGCAGGGGAGTGTCAGGGGAGGGGCTAGTGCTTAGTGCTCAGCAGGAGAGGGGCTAGTTCTTAGTAGGGTAGTGTCATTGGAGTAAATTAATGTGTTTTTTCAGGAGAAGTCCCAGCATCCGCTCTACCTTTCTGCTTCCATTCTCTACCTCACCTGTATGGGAGTACGTATCAGGTGGGAGGTCACATGACGTGCACTTATCCTGGTGTCATCAGTCTTGGCATAATACTTTTTCCTTGTCGTCTTCTCCGGCAGGCAGCCCCAGCACTCGCTATGAAGAGGCTTGGGACCCGCAGTCCGGCGTTCCACAGCTTTTTTGGTAAATTACTCCCACCTCCACTCTATGGTAAGTGAGGGTTTGCCGTCCATCCTCCCCTCTCCCATACTGACTGTAAAGTCACTGCTGCACATCTAGTATGGCCTCTCTGTGTTTTGCAGCTTTGTTTGGGGGACTGAGTGTTGCACTGATGAGGTTTTCAGAAGTGGAACGTGGTGTTCAGATCGTGGATAGAGAGGGAAATGTGATCGGCACTTCTTACAAAGCAGCAGAGAAGGTAAATTCTGCCCCTCATAGGGAACACCTCCAGCCCCTTGCCTCCCCCGGTGTATATCTTCCGGCCTCTGGTGTATAACCTCCGGCCCCCCGGTGTTTAACCTATCACCTTCCGGTGTATAACCTCTAACCCCTAGCCTCCCAGTGTATAAGCTAACAACTCTCGCTTCCTGGTGTATAACTTCTGGCCCCTCTCCCCTGGTATATAACTTCTGGCCCCTCTCCCCCTGGTGTATAACTTCTGGCCCTTCGCCCCCTGGTGTATAACCTCTGGCCCTTCGCACCCCCCCCTCCCCCCCGTGAATAACCTCTCGCTCCTCACCCACCCGGAGTATAGCCTCTCACCCTCCAGTGTGTAACCACCCAACCCCCCTCCCCGCGGTGTGTATCCTACGTCCTCTCTACCCCCGGTGTATACCCTCTGATCCCTTGGTGAATACTTTCCAGCACCCCAGTGTATACCCATGTTTTCCCCTATCACCTGTGAGTGATATTATTGAGATGTGGAAGGAATCACAGCAACTCAGCGATGAAGTTGAGACACCATAACGTTATAGGTCAGGGGGCGGAGTACTGAGGAGCAGAAAAGTCACCACCTCTATGCTGACCCCATAACTGCAAAGTCCAGACCTCCTCTGGTATCAGCACAAACACTGCACCCTCACCGGGAGCGTCATGGCAGAGCAGCTGCATTCAGCCTTACATCACCAAGAGCAATGCCGAGCGTCGGATGTAGTGGTGTAAAGCCGCCACCAATGGACTCTGGAGGAGAGACGTGTTCTGTGCAGTGACAGATTGCACGTCTTTCTGCTGGATGACAGAAACCCCCGATGATGGATATGGGGGGCACATACTTTTCTTCTTAGTAATGTCTATGGTTGTAGATGAGGACAGAGAAGCACCGGAGGTGGATGTTGGGGCACATACTTTTCTCCATATCACAGGCGTAAGGACCCTGCCCTGTATGAGTACCTCTGTACATAGATACAACCATGGTCACCATCTTTTCTGCCATTCAGGCCATGAAGGAGACAGCACTGTCCCGGTCGGCTCTTCTTGGCATCACTGCGTTGATTCCCTCTCTGATGAGACGGTGAGTTTTGTCAGCACCTTTCCTCCAGGTTGGAGCAGCGCCACAGTTCTTTTGTCAACTCTGCATTTTCCTCACTTTTCACAGCTCCCCCAATATGACGAGAAACCCACAGATGTTCACTCTGCTTGGACACCTGACCACTCTTGTTACCTTTGGGATGATGGTTCCTGTGTCATTCAGCATCTTTCCTCAGAAGGGATGGGTGCGTGCTCACAGCCATAGACCTTTATGTGGGGCATTCACATCCTTCTAATGTTCCCATACAATGTGTTTCAGATCAGACGAGATGATTTGGAGGAAGAACTGAAGGAGAAGTCATCAGAACCTGTGCTGTTCTACAACCGGGGATTATGAAACTGTGGGTAACTACAGCCAGTGGACATTGCTGAGCCTGTTAGCAACCGGGGGTCGTCTCTGAGCCTGGAAGTGTCCTCCACAGTTTTGGGTCATTTCTGAGTCTGGAAGTTTCCTCCACTGCTAGGGGTCTTCTCTGAGCTTGGAAATGTCCTATACGGGCAGTGGTCTCATCTGAGCCTGGAAATATCCTTCACGGTTTGGGGTCTTCTCTGAGCTTGGAAATGTCCTCCGTCGGGGGTCTTTTCTGAGCTTGGAAATGTCCTCCACCGTCGGGGGTCTTTTCTGAGCTTGGAAATGTCCTCCACGTTCGGGGGTCTTCTTTGAGCTTGGAAATGTGCCCCACGGTCGGGGATGTTCTCTGAGCCTGGAATTGTCCCCACTGTTGGGAGTCGTCTCTTAGCCTGGAAGTGTCCTCCATGGACTGAGGTTGGCTCTGAGCCTCGCAGTGTCTGCCACAGGCCAAGGTCGTCTCTGTGCCTAGAAGTTGTTTGGGGGTCGTCTTGGTTTGGACAATGCTGACATGTTCTTCTTATAATATAAAACAATAAAGCCCTTTCTGATGGTTGAGGCTGCAGCACGAGGTTCCCTCTGGCAGGAGCACCACACCATTTATTCTATTTACCAGCCCCCATACATAGGCAGCAGCACAGTCCTGAGTTGGTGCCTCTGATCCTTGCAGCTGTGAATCCGGCAGTACACGTGAACAGCACTGTGGGGTCACAGCAGCAGGAAGTTCTCCACTTTTTTCTGTGAGCGGAGGAAACTTCTGGCTACTCCAGGTTTACTGCACCTTCCGTGGAACTGATGCTCTTCTCTGCACACGAGCACAGGGCAGAAATCTCTGCTGGAGATAAAGTAAAAAGTGCCTGTGGAGAGACGGAGGTCAGTGAGGGCTCTTTTCCACTGGCCCGGCTGTCTTTAGAAAGACCGCATGGACCAGGGCTCAAACCAATGAAAGCCTGCATTCTTTTCATGTGAGCAGAACACTACTCAGGCAACACAGTGTGAGGGTAAAACAGTGCGGCATTAATTTGTTGAACCACAAAACGGGCAGATAAAACATAGATCAGTCCCAGCAAAATACCCAAGATGGTGACATTACAGAGTCTCACCCTTCAGCTGACTCGCCAAGATTAGGGCAGCTGCCACTTCTGACCGATAGCAGTGAGGTATGTGGCCAAGTGACCTGATTGTCCCCAACCTGGATTCTTTTTTTTTTTTTTTGAAACCTCATTCTTATTGATTTTGTAATGAAGTTGCAAATTACAAGTTATAAACGTTGCATTGAATTGTTACAAACAACATATTAAACCTGCTTATCACCTAAGCCTGAATAGAAGCAAAAATAAGCTTAACAAATATAACATTATCCAAACCCCCCTTACCCCCACATTTTCATAGATCACACTGACTGAGATCAGACGCCTTCTCTCCAGCTCCACCGTTTCCTCCATACAGCTCATATAACACATTTCAGTTTACCCAGATTACCACTCAAATCCTCTAATAGACACCACTCCGAATCCACAAAGGCGCTCACTAAGGCTTGAATTTCTCTGGTGGTCAACCAGGATTCTTCAAGACGTCTCTGAGAGTTCAGCGATGGTTAGTAGAGCAGATCTGTGTTCTTCCAGCTGGGGCTGTGGTCCTCTAAGCTAACATTCTGTACAATGTTCCTGGCTGTGGTTTTGTAAAGTCTCTCGGATTCTTCTAGCACAACGATAGAAATCCCTTTTTATACCCACCTCTGTGGCTCCAGTCATCATCCCCAGATCAGGGGGAGGTTGGAGGAAATTAACTCTCATTGTTTAAGTATTTAATCAATCTGCCTAGTATGTCCTCCTCTGTTTTCAGGTCAACAAACTAGCTGTCTTGGTACAATGTGTAATCAGCATATGAACAAATATCTATTGTTCAATGACCCTGCCTCCCTGTCATCCAAAATACACACAATATGCTGCAACAAAGGTTAACTCAAAAGACAACTTTAAGGCTCATACAAACAATAGTCTGTGTTTCTTGACCAATCAAAGTAAAACATAAACCAAGAGTCAATATAAATAATAGTCTATGCCTCCTGCCTACTTAAATTTATGTCTGGCATAATCAATAAGAAATGCTGTGTCATCACAGTGTCTCTTTAGCATGTCGCAGGGTAGTAGCCGTGGGCAAGGCATTGGTCTCTTCTTTTTACGCCACAGTGTGCTACATGAAAGTGGGGGTCCTGGCTGAGTGTTGGTATTCGTGTTGTGAGTGCTGCTTGTAGCCCGTGATGTGGGCTCACCAGGGGACCATAGGTTCTGCCCTTGAATAAAGGAGACTCCCGTTCACACAGTCTTTATTGAACAATTACTTGGTAGGGGTTATGTACAAGGTGTGGCAGGTAAAAAAATCTTATGGATGTTTCTTTCACAGCATAATGCATTTTCACACACATCGTTTCTTTCCACTGCGGTCTGCTCCAGTGCCAATGAAGCACACTTTTTCACTCTACTTAGTCACAGCCTTGCTTGTCTGCACAGTCCTGATCAGCAAGTCTCTCTACTTGCTCATCGGTTCCACGTCCTATTTCTTCCACTACTGGTGCCCTGGATCTACTGTTCGGGAACCCCACTACTCCCACAAACTCAGTCCTGTTGAGGTCCGTTAACTTTGGTGTTTGCGAACTCAGGGTTTCTTGTGACTCGTCGTCCTATTGAAGGACCCTTTTCCGAAAGTCCACTCTGTCTCATCGGTTACTTCACAATTTTGCTATTCCTGTCCTCAAGTCTCCTTTCCTTTTGTGAATCACCCCAACAGCAGCACTGCTCTCTTCACTCTCGAAATCCTATCTATTGGAAGCAGTCGCTTTCCCTAACGCAAAGCCCTCCCACTGTGGGCTAGTCCCAAACATTAATTCAATCTCATTCAGGGCCAGTGTCACCAACATAGCAAGTGCCAGGGGCCCTGGATGAACTGGGGGCCCACTCACAGTCAGGGACACTGGCACACTATGGGGCTCATGAATTGGGGGAGCCCATTGTGAGCGCTGGGCATCGTCCTCCCTCTCCAATACGTACCTCTCCCCGTTCCACACTGCTTCAGTCTCTTCTGTGTCTTCTGTCTCTCTATGACATGTCAGGGCAGAGGGCGCGATGACATCACTACAGCGCACCCTCTACCGTGCAGTGCAGTCAGAAGATGCTGAGGCAAGTGCAGCAATGGGGAATGTAAAGAGGTGAGTATTTGATTATTTTTTTATGTATGGAGCAATATATGGGCCCATTATACTGTATGGAGCAATATATGCAGCTCATTATACTGTGTGGAGCAATATATGGGGCCATTATACTGTATGGAGCAATATATGGGATCATTATACTGTATGGAGCAATATATGTGGCTCATTATTCTCTATAGAGTAATAAATGGGGCTCAGTATACTGTATGGAGCAATATATGGGATTATTATACTGTATGGAGCAATATATGTGGCTCATTATACTGTATGGAGCAATATATGGGGCTCACTATACTGTATGGAGCAATATAAGAGGGCATTATACTGTATGGAACAATATATGTCCTCATTATACTGTATAGAGCAATGTATGCGGCTCACTATACTGTATGGAGCAATATATGAGGCTCACTATACTGTATGGAGCAATATATGGGGTAAATATACTGTATGGAGCAATATATGGGGCTCATTATACTGTATGGAGCAATATATGGGGTCATTATACTGTATGGAGCGCTATATGTGGCTCATTATACTGTATGGAGCAATGTATGCAGCTCACTATACTGTATGGAGCTATATATAGGGCCATTATACTGTTTGGAGCAATATATGGGGCTCATTATTCTGTATAGAGCAATATATGGGGCTCACTATACTGTATGGAGCTATATATGCGGCTCATTATACTGTATGGAGCAATATATAGGGCTCATTATTCTGTATAGAGCAATATATTGGCCTCATTATACTGTATGGAGCAATATATGGGGCTCACTATACTGTATGGAGCAATATATGGGGCTCACTATACTGTATGGAGCAATATATGGGGCTCATTATTCTGTATAGTGCAATATATGGGGCTCATTATACTGTATGGAGCAATATATGGGGCTCATTGTACTGTATGGAGCAATATATGGGGCTCATTGTACTGTATGGAGCAATATATGGGGCTCATTATACTGTATGGAGCAATATATGGGGCTCATTATTCTGTATAGAGCAATATATGGGGCTCATTATACTGTATGGAGCAATATATGGGGCTCAATATACTGTATGGAGCAATATATGGGGCTCGCTATACTGTATGGAGCAATATATGGGATCATTATTCTGTATAGAGCAATATATGGGGCTCATTATTCTGTATAGAGCAATATATGGGGCTCACTATACTGTATGGAGCAATATATGGAGTCATTATACTGTATGGAGCACTATGTATTACCCATAATACTGTATGGAGCATTATATGGGACTTATTATTCTGTATGGAGCATTATATGGGGCTCATTATACTGTATGGAGCAATATATGGGGCTCATTATTCTGTATGGAGCAACATATAGGGCCATTATACTGTAAGGAGAAATATATGGGGTCATTATACTGTATGGAGCAATATATGGGGCCATTATATACTGTTTACATAAAATGTCTTACAAACCAGTTAAATAGAAAAGAGGTTTAATGGATCTATAAACTTATAAATAGTTGCGCTAAAAATTGTGTCCTAACGTCCTAAAATATAAGATGCAAGGCCCATAAAAAATATAATACACAAAGATAGAGCACTAATGTGCCTAGAGAAATAAACTCAGGATAATTAAAAAAAAAAAGGAGCACACAATTATATTAACCAGACAAGTACCTTTCACACCATGATAGGGCCATGTTCAGACGGTGCTCTGTAGTCCCAATGCAGAGTAGCTGCTTCCACTGGGAGCCAAAGGTGCCTGTGCTGAAGAAATGTCCTGTTGTAATCCAAGTAAAAGATATATCCAAAATCAGTATCGAGGGTTAAATGATGAAGTGCCCCTAATGTGATGGCAGGTAAAGTACGATGCCCCGGCCGGTGACAATCGCCCACCTTGTTAGCAAAATCGCACTGCTGCACAGCGACAGAAGCGCTGTGTAGGAGCTGCAAGCCGGCAAGGAACAGGACCTTGCGTGACGTCACAATCACGTGACCGGTCACGTGATCGCCTAAGGAGCGCTAGGAGGACAAAATTTCCTACGCGTTTCAGAAGACTACAGCTTCCTTCGTCAGGGATGGTCCTTGTCTCATAGATAGCGCTTACATACCTGCCCCACATACAGAGGAATATTAACCATTAAAAGCAAACAATTCTATTTCACTATTTAGTCCATTTGGCATATCCACTTGCTTTCTTCTTTGGACATTTGATTAATATAGTTCCCCTTTCTCCAACTTTTTTTTTAACAGTTTTGATCCCGGTTACCTTAATGTCTCTAATAGAACCTCCATGCTGTGTAAGAAAGTGATTAGACAAAGGGTGACTAGTGAACGTCTGGGTAATATTTTGCAGATGTTCAGCAATCCTTATGCACATTGGACGTATTGTCCTGCCAATATACAGTTTCCCACATGGACATGTGATTCCATCGATGACTCCTTTAGTTTCACAAGTGATAAAGTCCATAATATTAAATACAATACATTTATTGGCAATTACCATTTGTTTTTTCGTGCCCAATTTTTTGCACGGAAAAAAGCCGCTAAGGGGTCTTGATTCACCTATATTCTTCCTTGTTGGATTTCTTGGAATTGAAGGCGCAATCATATTCCCCAAATTGTTGGCCTTTCTGAAAACAAACCTCGGATGTGTTGGTAATGTTTGACCCACAATCTTAATTGCTCAAACTATAGGTAGAGAAGAGCGCAATAGGGTCTTATCTGGGTGATTTATAAGAAACAATATAGCGATATACTCACCCTTTCCAAGAGAGAGCTGAGCGTGTAGAATCAATTTGTCAGCCTGCTGCACGTCCAACGGTCCACACAGTGACATATCATCCCCTGAGGAAGAAGTGTATGGACTTCGAAACGCGTTGGGAAATAAAAGGTCAATTTATCTACATGATCTGGATCTGATAATTTGTCTAGCAGCGCACATAAGTCCAAGAATTTTATTCCATAAAGAGATTCACCCACAATCTTATTATTTTGTAAAATATTCCAGTGTTTCCTGACAATAATTTTAATTAATTTGACATTGGAATTATATTGGAGGATAATCGGAATTTCCTCTCTAGAGTAAAAATCATCCTTATCCTTTTCTTTAGGGTTCAACTCTGCAGCTCTTATCAGGGAGTTCATATCATAACCCTTATGCTGGAACCTGATGTTTAGAGATTCAGCCTCTTTAATGAAATCCTGTTTCCTAGAACAATTTCTGTAAGCTCTTATGAGCTGACTCTTCGGGACATTAAGGAGCCAATTCGGAAGGTGGCAGCTATCTAGAGCAATAAAATTATTACAGTCCGTGGGCTTATGGTACAATTGAGTCTGGGTCGTGTTGTTTTCAATAAAAATTCTCAAGTCTAAAAAATTAACCTCCTTATAGCTGGTGGTGGCGGTAAAATTTAAAAAATAATGATTTTTATTGAACTCACTTAAAAATTAATTTAATAAAATGTCACCACCAGACCAAATAAAGAATATATCATCAGTAACATGACGCCATAGCACCAGGTTCGGCCGCAGATCTCCACCCGGGTAGATGGTCTCATGATCTATAAACTTGGCAGCCTGAAACCACGAGGCTTAAACAAAATCACTGCAGGTTTTATTTGACTTGTGCGGTCCCTTGGTTTGTAAGACATTTTCTGTATATATAAGGATTTGATAGTTTTCTTTTTATAATATAATTACAGTTCTCCCATCTAGGTTCCGTCTCGTCAGGTTCTCTACCTAGTATTTATAGAAAGTATTTTGGGATGACTCTTTTTAATATTTTGACAAAACACATTTTTAGTTTTAAACATTTATTGTTAATAAAAATAGTTTTTATTCGTGATTCAGCGTCAGATATTCCTGTCTCTGAGCATGTGGTGGCTCAAATCTTACGTTATTGCCCTTGAACTTTACGTCCTTTTTTCTGGGAGTTCGTTCCCAGCACCTCCCTTTGGGGGAAGTTGTTCTTCTTTTTTCCTTTCTTTCTTTCTCTTTGACAATTTCTTCCTTTCAGCTTGACAACCTATGACCAATAACGAGTTATTAACATGATAGATATTTGCCTGGATTTTTATAATACCGATTTTGACAAATTAACTCTTTGATGACCCTGAACTCTGACACTGCATCTCATCTGATCTATTGATGCCATTTTCAAATGTATTTTAGCCTTGTACTTGTCTGATTCCTGTTCATTGCATGTGGTATGTCCTGACAAAGGGGTCATGTTATGAATAAGTCACCGAGGAGGAAAAAGAAAAACAAGCTAAGCCACAGAAAACCAGAGAGGTTGGTAACTAAGCGGATTGCAGACCCCTGATCCTATCCACACAACTAGCAGTAGCCGTGGAGCGTACCTACAATGATCCTAGACGCCTCGTCACAGCCGGAGAACTAAATAAGCCTAAAGCAAGAAAAGGGGAAATCTAAACTGCCCCAGAGCAGACCCCAAAGCAATAGACAGCCCTCAAACATGTATTGTCGGTGAGACAAGATGAAAATACAAACACAGATAGAAAAATAGGCTGAGCAAACGATGGGGCCCACACTAACTAGAAAGGACAGTAAAGGAAAGATGCTGTCTGCAATCACGCACAAAACCCTGCCAAAAAATGTCCAACACTTTCTGATAACAAAACCCTGAAGTCGCTAGACTTCAATTCCCTATATCAGCACTCTGGTATATTCTGAAGACAGCAAAAAGAGACCAATCTGATCAGGGACAAAAAGCAAACTGGCATAAACAGAGACATAAGAATGAAAATTCAGCATAGCCCCAGCAGGGGCTGGCTGACCACAAAAACTGAGTAAACCAGACCAAATCTCATGTGAAAAAATAGCAGAGCACACTTAGCTTGAGAGGCAGGAACAGAACTGGAAACCAGAACCTCAGGGCAGGAAAAATCACCAACACAAAATTAGGCAGTCGGCTGTCTTAAATCCAGTCAGAGACTCCTGATGTCCACTCACAGTCCTCCTCCTCAGGTGGCAGGTCTCTGCCATTTAGATCAGCTTCATTACCTACTGTCACCACTAGAGGGAGCCCGGATGGAGAACTCACGACTCCTCTGTCAACACAGCCAGCTCCACCACCCTCACCAGAAGCCAGAGGTAAACCAGAAAATGATTTCACAACAGGGTCACTTGAACCCTGAGACGCGTTGAATCTTTACTACTTCTGGAATTCTTCTCGCAGCAGCACGGTGATGATCCTCCTCTCCTACTAAGTGTATACTCCTATCAGGTCATGTAAAACAAAACCATACGGAACCAAATGTAAATCCCAGTAGAGTCGCCCACTATGTAGTGCCGTCTCAATGGGAAATGGACACTCCCACATAACATGTTAAACAGGAAAAAAGAGGAGTACAAGTCCAATCTTATAAAAATAATAAGCAAAGTTTATTAAACATATAATACTAACAATTACATAAATGACAGAAAATATATAAAGGATCAGATAAGTATCTGCTGCTTGTTAGTCCTAAAAATTAACAAAATAAAGTGCTTAGTGCCTGTAACAAATATGGGCCATATTTGAGGGATATGAAGGTAAAAGAGATCCTAACAGGTGCGCATCCTGAAAAAATCACTATCCCAAGCCATAGTGCTTACCCATACTGAACTTAGCCAAGGACCACAAGCAGCGCCGCCACCGACGCGCGTTTCGCCTCTTTTTCAAGGTAAAAAGAGGCGAAACGCGCGTCGGTGGCGGCGCTGCTTGTGGTCCTTGGCTAAGTTCAGTATGGGTAAGCACTATGGCTTGGGATAGTGATTTTTTCAGGATGCGCACCTGTTAGGATCTCTTTTACCTTCATATCCCTCAAATATGGCCCATATTTGTTACAGGCACTAAGCACTTTATTTTGTTAATTTTTAGGACTAACAAGCAGCAGATACTTATCTGATCCTTTATATATTTTCTGTCATTTATGTAATTGTTAGTATTATATGTTTAATAAACTTTTCTTATTATTTTTATAAGATTGGACTTGTACTCCTCTTTTTTCCTATCAGGTCATGACCTGTGGATCTGCAGCAGCCGCCATTACTATATGTCCTTTTTTCATCCTCACCAAGTGAGTTGTTCTCTTGGTGGGTTAACCCTGTGTAACGTGAGATAAGAACCTATTGCGCTTTTGTGTCTCCCCTTCCCTATCTGAAAAGTTGTTTCACTGAAATGACACAAAGGTAGTGTACCAAGAGCCAGAGGCTCCCACATTCCCCCCACTCAGTATTTTCCCATCATCCACCCCCACCACACTGTCGTATTCTGCTTTTAGCATCTCCTCTTGACACTTCACATCATCTGGTCTCCACCTTAGCATACTTAAATTATTTCCAAACCCCCAAGGCCAGAATATGCACATTCACATCTGCTCTTCTGTACTGGGCTGCTCACAAGATTCACCATCTGGAAAACGGCTCTTCATAGTTGTTTGCTAGACCTGATGCTAATGCACCAAGCTGGCAGCCAGTGACGAGCCAAAATTCATGGGCCCGAGAGCCACATGTGGTCCCGAGCCACAGGTTGGGGACCCCTGATATACTGTATGGAGCAATATATGGAGCCATTATATACTGTATCGAGCAATATATATGGCTCATTATAGTGTATGGAGCAATATATGGGGCCATTATATACTGTATCGAGCAATATATGTATTATTTATGCTTTGCTTATACAGCACTCTCATATTCCGCAGCTCTTTAAATACATTATCACTGCTGTCCCCAATGGGGCTCACAATCTACTTTCCCTATCAGTCTTTGGAATGTGAAACCGGAGAACCAGGAAGAAATCCACGCAAATACAGAGAGAACATACAAACCTGGAGGCAATCCACGCAAACACAGAGAGAACATGCAAACTCCTTGCAGATGTTGTTTTTGGTGGCATTTGAACCCAGGACCCCAGTGCTGCAAGGTTGCAGTGCTAGCCAACGTACTGCCCATGTATTTAACGGGCCATTATACTCTATGGAGCAATATATGGTCCTCAAGGTCAAGAAACAGTCCATGTGGGGCAGAGTCCTTCGTTCCCCATCAGTCCACAAAATGAGAATATCATCACTCAAGTGTTTCCTGGCACCTGCAATGGGCGGCTCATTCTTTCTGTTTCGCAACACTAACTACCATCCCTGCATGGTGCCATCTTAGACTGCTGAACGGTCGCTATCTTCCCTGTCACCCAAGTCTTCTTTGCACTGCGCTGTCACAGGTGCAAGGCTCGATCCCGCCGACAAATGTACAAAGCATGGGCAACAAACAAGGAGAACTGGAACTACTAACGCAGGAAAAGAAATTTGATGTCATTGGAATCACTGAAACTTGGTGGGACAATACACATGATTGGAATACAAGGCTAGAAGGATACAACTTATTTGCAAGAAACAAACTTGATAAACGAGGAGGAGGTGTCGCATTGTATGTTAGAAACGCGTATATCTGCACAGAGATCCAAGCTTCAGAGACTGGGAGTTCTGTGGAAACTGTTTGGGTAAGAATACAAGGAGAGAACAATGGAAAGGACCCCATTGTAGGCATTTACTACAGGCCATAGAATACATACAGAGCAACAGAGTTTTTTTGATCCTTATTGCTTAAATGCCTCTCCTCGGGCATTTTCCCATCCTCCTTCAAACACGCCATCGTTACTCCATTACTAAAGAAACCCGCTCTTGACCCATCCTGCACAAACAACTACAGACCAGTCTCCAATCTCCCCTTCATCTCTAAACTCTTGGAGCACCTAGTCTACTCCCGCCTTACCCGTTACCTCTCCACTCTCTCCCTCCTAGACCCTTCACAGTCCGGCTTCAGCCCCCTACATTCGACTGAAACTGCACTCAAAGTGACCAAAGACCTTCTGACAGCAAAACGTAACGGTGACTACTCTCTGCTCTTTCTTCTCGACCTTTCTGCAGCTTTCGACACTGTTGCCCACCATCTCCTACTCTCTAGGCTCCAGTCACTAGGCATTAAGGACACTGCTCTCCTGGTTCTCTTCCTTTCTTTCTGACCGCTCCTTCAGTGTTTTGTTCTTTGGCTCCACGTCATCTCCTCTTCCTCTCGCTGTTGGGGTACCTCAGGGCTCAGTCCTTGGCCCCCTTCTCTTCTCTCTCTACACGGCCCCAGTTGGACAGACGATCAGCAGATTTGGCTTTCAGTACCATCTTTATGCTGATGACACACAACTTTATACGTCTTCCCCCGACCTTACCCCCGCTGTACTACAGAACACCAGTGACTGTCCACAGTCTCCAACATCATGTCCGCTCTCTATCTGAAACTCAACCTTTCCAAAACTGAACTTCTTCTTCTCCCGCTGTCTACTAACCTCCCTAAATCTGACATTTCCCTCTCTGTGGGTGGCACCACCATATCACCCCGGCAGCAGGCTCCCTGTCTGGGTGTTATGTTTGACACCAATCTCTCCTTCACCTCCCATATACAATCTCTTGCCCGCTCTTGCCACTTACACCTAAACAACATCTCTAGAATCCGCCCTTTTCTCATCATGGAAACAACAAAAACCCTCACTGTCACCCTGATCCACTCCCGCCTGGATTACTGTAATGCTCTATTAATTGGCCTCTGTTATGAATGAGTCACCGTAGGAGGCAAAAACAGAAATACTAGCTAAGTCCAGAAAACCAGAGAAGTTGGCAGCTATCGGATTGCAGACCTCTGAACCTATCAACAACAACTAACAGTAGCCGTGGGGGGTTCCTACGGTGCCCTAGACCCCTCGATCACAGCCGGAGAACTACATAGCCTAAAGACAGAAAGGGAAATCTAAACTGCCCCAGAGCAGACCCCAAAGCAATAGGCAGCCCCCAATATTTAATGACAGTGAAGCAAGATAGGAAATGATGGGGTCCAAGCTAACTAAATAGGACAGGATAGGAAAGCTGCTGTCTGCAATCCGCCAAAAACCCTATCAAAACAAGGGCCAACAGGCTGATAGGGAAAAAGGCCCTGAAGACGCTAGGCTTCAAAAAGACTATATCAGTACTCTGGTATTTTCTGAAGACAGAGCAAAAAAGGAATTCAACTCACCCCAGCAGGGAATGGCAGAAATTCTGAAAAGGCAAAACAAAACACAAATGCAAAAAGCAGTGCAGAAAACTTAGCTTTTGAGGATCAGGAATCAGACTGGTCTCCTAGAATCCCTCAGAGAGATCACCAGCAAGGCAGAAGGGCGTCTGCTGCCTTATATCCAGTCAGCAATTCCCGTCACCCAGTCATCATCATCATACCCAGGTGCTTGGTAATCAGCCTCACTACCTTCCTTCACCAGAAGAGGGAGTTCATCAGACCTCAATGGTGAAGGGGAAAATGAACTCACAACAGGCCTCCCCGTTACCCGACTATCCCCTCTCCAGTCCTTACTTAATGCAGCAGCCAGGGTTATCTATCTGGCTAATCGGTACTCGGACACGTCCGCTCTTCACCAGTCCTTACATTGGCTGCCCATTCATTATAGGATCCAATTCAAAGTACTTTTTCTCACCTACAAAGCTCTCCACAGTGCAGCACTCCCCTACATCTCCTCCCTCATTTCTGTCTATCAGCCTAACCGACCGCTGCGCTCTGCAAACGACTTTCGATTAACCTCTGCACTAATCCGTACCTCCCACTCCCGACTCCCGGACTTCTCCCGCGCTGCGCCAATCCTCTGGAATGCTCTACCCCAAGACATCAGGACTATCCACAATTTGCATAGTTTCAGGCGCTCCCTGAAAAAACATTTGTTCAGAGCGGCCTATCACGTTCACTAATGAAAGTCATTCTATGTGTAAGGGCCCCGTCACACATAGCGACTCACCAGCGATTCCGACAACGATATCACCTTGTCAGGATCGCTGGTGAGTTGCTACATGATCGCTGGTGATAAAAAACACATGTGATCGCTGGTGAGCTGTCAAACAGGCAGCTTCACCAGCAATCAGCACCAGCGACGCAGAGCGCGCGTCGTTGCTGTGTACGTTAGTTACCATCGCGCTGATGCAGGGAGCTGGTAACTAAGGTACACATCGGGTTTCTAAGCACCGCGCGCTGCTTAGAAACCCTGCGCTTACCTTAGTTACCAGCGCACTGATTGACCAGCGATCAAAAAAATGTCCTGGACGATCAGCAATAACCAGCAGGGGGGCCGGTCGCTGGTCAGTGTCACACACAGCGATCTCGCTGGTAAGATCACTGTGTGACGGGGGCTTAAGGGTGTGTGTGTAGCCCATTCACTATCTCCATCCATCCCTCACTCCCTCAGGATGGCCGGACCATCATTGTAAATACACCCCTGTCCTCTGTATCTCCCCCA
Source organism: Dendrobates tinctorius (assembly GCF_039654945.1). NCBI lineage: Eukaryota > Metazoa > Chordata > Amphibia > Anura > Dendrobatidae > Dendrobates > Dendrobates tinctorius. The sequence continues at coordinate 1,973,460 of NW_027361862.1, read as the reverse complement.
CCTCATTGTAGAGTGTAAGCTCTCACCAGCAGGAGCGTCTAATTTTGCTTTAATTATTGTATTGTTAACGTTGTTACTTATGGCTTGTGTTTTGAAACTGTTAAACTGTAAAGCGCTGCGGAATATGTTGGCGCTATAGAAATAAAGATTATTATTATTATTATTAAAAATGATACAAAAAATGGTCAAAAGACAAGCTTCCACAAAAAGTGCAAATTGTCTTTATTAAGTGGCAACAATCACATAAATATCAAAAAAGTTAGTGCTAATAAATAGCATATTAAAGAACAAGCGGGCAGCAATACAACCATAAAGCCATGAGGGGCATCCTAATAAGTACATGCAGGCGTGCAACTAAGTAAACGTTAAATGCTAAAGTGCATAGTGCAATACATAGCAGCATAATACATTATTTTGCACAGCCCAAAAGTATCAACATAGAATACAGGCAGAAGTAGGGGGGATAGGGGGCAAAAAAGTATTATATATTGTAACATAGTGTGTAACACTAAATACATACCAATATATTCACATGAATTAATTGCCCACTAAATAGCGATCAGTGTGCAGCACCTCAAGCTCTAAACAATAGCCCCATTCCATCCTTACCCATGCCTGAGCCCAATCCAAAGCGCAAGTGCCCCGACGCGCGTTTCGCTGTGGCTTCCTTGGGGGGCAGTGTGCTATGTGTCCCTAGCGCCATCCTTAAATATACCGCCATGGATACTAACCGCAAATGGGCACAGCGAGGCTGTGAGACTTCCGGCCACGTCTGCAGGGCGTGTGGAGGTGGAGCTTCCCACAGACCTGCAACGTCGCATCCAGCATCAAGAGGTGGATAGATGGAGAACAAGTGTTCTATCCATCAACGTAATATCCACCCCCTGCAGATGCCATCTATGACGTGCACCGGGGGAAGGCCGTCGGCACATGCTACCCGTGGCAGGAAGAAGCACTCCCAGATCGTATATTATATGGTCTCGGTACTGCCATATTGGTATAGGGCAAATAAAAGGGCAAAGTAGAGGACATGTAAAAACAAGAGGACAAACAAGTCACAGATATTATATACATCAGTACATCATTTTAAGTTGAGGAAATCAGTCCCTTTATCCTTCAAATCGTAGTATATTTCTCCATGACATCCTCCCCATTATCCTCGTCTCCAAACCTGATTTTCTCCATATATGCTGACAGTCCGGGTATAAAGCTCTTTCGTGTCACAACAACCATCATTCGCAGTGTCCACAGCTATCAGTGGATGAAATAATCATCATGGCAATTATATAAGAAGTGCCAAGGCATAAGGTATATGCCAAGATGACGTCCGCTATATAAAAGAAACACTATTAAAAAGAAACACAAAAACACACACATTAGAAACAATAATAAAAACTGATGCGGGGACAATTAATAGATGAACAACACGGAACTAAACATAGGGCCAAAAGCGAAACACCTCATAAGAATGATGATAAACTTAGTTGTTCATTAAGACCCGAAATCTATCCCGAAGGTTCAGAGCCTGTTTCTCAAAACACTCATCCGTGGAGCAATAGCGCCTGATCCGCAGAAACTGGCCTATCTGGATAGCCTGCACGGTGGATGGTGTATGGATGGAAGAGGCGTGCAGGAGGGCATTCACCGATGTTTCCTTCCGAAAAACGTCAGTTTGTACCCTACCATCACAGCCCACAAGAATCTGGATGTCCAAAAAAATTAATTTGCTGTTTGTGAAATTTATATGTGTGTTTGATGTTATAATCATTAGCATTAAGATGCCGCATGAAATTACAAAGGTCCTCACTTGAACCCTGCCATATGATCAAAAGATCGTCGATATATCGGTACCAAGACTGTACCGAGTACGCGGCGCATGCGCCGCCGCCGAAAACCTCCCTCTCCCAAAAGGTCAGTTGGCTGATCGTTCATCGTTGCCTAATGGTCTGGGCCATAAATATGTTGTTGGTCTCCGGCTGTGCAGCACACATCGCTGCATGTGACAGCGAGAGACCAACGATCAGCGATGCTGGGAGCTGGTATCCAGGGTAAACAGCTGGTACCAGGGCCCTAAGAGTGGCTGGGACCCTAGGAGGTAGCGACCATTTGGATAACTAGAGGAGGAAGACCTGTGAAGACTCAAACTTCAAGGTTAGATTTCAGAAAGGCAGATTATAAGGGACTCAGAAAGAGAATCGGAGGGATCCAATGGCTGGATATCCTTAAAGACAAAAATGTCCAGGAAGGATGGGAAACCTGGAAAAATGAAATTCTCAAAGCACAATTGTTAACAATTCCGAAAAGAGGGAAGAATAGGAAGCATTTAAGGAAACCAGGATGGATGAACACAGAACTTAAGCACATGCTAAAAAGGAAGAAAAAAATGTTTATCAAATGGAAAGAGGGAGGCATATCTAAAGAAGAATATAATGCTGTCTGCAGAACCTGCAGGGCACAAATCAGATTAGCTAAAGCTGAAAATGAATTGAGGCTTGCAAGAGACGTCAAAAGTAATAAAAAAGGATTCTGAGGATATGTCAAAAGTAAAAGAAAAGTCGAAGATGCTGTAGGGTTTTTACAAGCTGAAAATGATGAAATGGTAAGAAAGGATGTTGAGAAGGCCGAACTTTTAAATTTGTATTTTGCATCGGTTTTCTCTCAAAAGAGAAATGTAACTGTCAGGGATTCAGGAGGGGAAAGATTGCCCCCCAGTTGTCAGGAATTTATATATTATTTATGGTCTGGTGATATATAAATCCCCACAACTAATGTTTCCACTTTCAGTTCTGGTTTGGAACTTGCTGCTCTTTGGCACCCCCTTACCCTCAGGTGAGTCAGGGAACTGCACCTAGGTTAATTAGTCACCGGAAACACTACCTGGTCACGGCCTGGATATTGGTGCACTCTGCAGTGAAGGCGGTGTGTATATGACCAGTCCCAGTAGTGCATTCCCAAGGAAGAATGGTCCATTAGCACAACTTCTTAGCTGGCACTCCTGGCATCTGACAACCCCCCCCCCCAAATGAGCATCTCAGCTTTATGCTTTTCTCTTGCAGACCTCACTAGGTAGGCTGAGCTAGGAGATATATGCCCCTTTTTTAAAAGTTATTAAACTTCTGCTTTACATATCTCTGGCCGTGTGGCTCACAGAGTGACGCCAGGGGTATCATGTTTCTCTTAGAAAATTATCTTTCGTTTGTGACCAACCATGAAACGTCTGCGTGTCACAGGGGAGCAGAAACTTTTCTTGGTTTCTGATGGCGCACAAGTTGCAAAAATGTTGCGGGGTGTAGCCTAAATTATGTTGATTCTGAAAATATGTGTTCCTTGTCTCTAGGATAAATGTGCGTTATTAAATTTGAGTTTGAACAGACAAAGGACCATGTAGCTAGAGACAAAATGGCATTTAACTGGTCAGAAGCTGTAAAAGTGACCAGCAGATGAAAAAGAGGGGGGGTGGATAGTATTTCACACAGGCAGAAATAGGAGGGGGCAGAAGCTGCAAGGGGAACTGTTTGTGAAGCTTGTCATTCACTAACCAAGGAAAGGCAGCAGGCAGTCTGAATGGGTACTTTGTTTTTTTAGGATTTACTCATATTTTCCTGACATCTCCCACTTTTGGACTGTGCTATGAAGGCAGGACCTCTCGGTACTCCACCATGGGCACCTCTGCAGGCTCACCCCACCGGCATAACTCGTCTGCATTGCCATGCTCGCTGCCCTTTTTTGTGTTTAACGGTAATGTCTTACTGCTGGAGGGCAAGGCTCCAGCGTAGCAACCTTCTGTTGGTACAAGACACGGTGTACAGCCAACTCAGGGGGTTGTAGTCGGTCATGATGGTGAAGGTGTGCCCGTACAGGTAGGGCTGCAAATGTTGGAGGGCCCAAACCATGGCCAAGAACTCCTCTATGGTGGAATAGGCCACTTTCCTCAGCAGGAGTTTCCAGCTCAGGTACAACACGGGGTGCTCTTGGTTCTCCGAGTCGACCTGGCTGAATACAGCACCGAGCCCAAACTCGCTGACGTCGGTCTATACTAAGAATGGGCGACTGCTGTTGACTGCCCTCAGCATAAGAGAGCTGCTCAGGGCTGTTTTCAAAGCCCTATAGGCCACCTCACAGTGGTTTGTCCAATCGACTGTATGGGATAGCTTTTTCTTGGTGAGGTCCATCAAGGGCTTCGCAAGGCTGCTATAGAATCAGAGAATCAAAGAATGGTAGAGTTGGAAGGGACCTCCTGGATCATCTGGTCCAACCCCTTTTGAGAAAGCGAAACGCGCGTCAAGGGGCTGCTGGGCAGGTTGGGAGAGTCACCCTCTGATTTATGGGTAAGCATGAATAACTGCTTTGTGAGAGTTGACACTGGACACTGCTTTTTGGCACCTTTTAATCTATTTGTTCAACTCTCTTAAGCCACTTGGCTTAATATGGTAATGGCTGTTATTCTTATGCTGCTGCCTTAGGATGTACACTCCCTCCCCTGCCTACCCCAGTTTACATTTATGTCTCCTCCATATTGCCTCTTTGTGGTTTTAATACCATTTTTGTTTATTGATTGTTGTATGTGATATCTTGCAATATATTTGATACATATTTTTTATTATGGTTTGTGGGACATTCCTACTCCATTTTTTGTTTTTTATGTGTTTTGGAGTTGTCCGTATAAATCATTATATTTGGGTGTTCACCCTGAGAGAGTAATACCTTGTCACTCTCGGCCACAGTATGATGTTGTGCTTGATGATTATTGCATTGAGTATTTCACACAGGCAGAGAGAGGGGGGCTGGAAGCTGCAATGGGGAACTGTTTGCATTCATAAACCAAGGAATGGTCTGGATGGGTACTTCAGTTGTTTAGGAATTACTCATATTTTCCTGACAGTAAAATCAACTGATCTTCACTGTCCAATTAAAGGAATAGAAGAATCCAGGTTATCTATAAACAGAAAGCTAGTGAAGGAATACTTAGCTAACATTAATGAATTCAAGTCTCCAGTTCCAGATGAATTACACCCCAGAGTACTGAAGGAGATAGCAGAAGAAATTTTTGAACCACTCTCCATAATCTTTGAAAATTCTTGGAGATCAAGAGAAGTCCCAGAAGACTGGAGAAGAGCAAATGTTATTCCTGTCTTCAAAAAGGGGAAGAAGGTGGACCCAGGCAACTATAGGCCGGTGAGTCTGACTTCTATACCAGGAAAGATCTTTGAACAAATTATTAATCAACATGTATGTAAGTACCTGAATAACAATGAAGTGATTAACCAGTGTCAGCATGGGTTTGTAACTAATAAGTCATGTCAGACTAACTTAATTTCCTTCTATGACAGAATCACTGACTGGGTGGATCAGGGAAATGCTGTAGATATAGTATATCTTGACTTCAAAAAAGCATTTGACAAAGTATCTCATACAATCCTTATTGAAAAAATGACTAAGTATAGAATGGACAAGGCAACTGTTAGGTGGATTCATAACTGGCTTAGTGATCAGACCCAAAGAGTGGTCGTAAATGGCTGCACATCCAATTGGAAGAATGTCTCAAGTGGGGTACCACAGGGCTCTGTCCTGGGCCCTGTATTGTTCAACATCTTTATCAACGATTTAGATGAAGGAATTGAGGGTAAACTGATTAAATTTGCTGATGACACAAAGCTAGGAGGGATAGCTAATACTAGAGAAGAGAGAGAGAGGATTCAAAGAGATATAAATAAACTGGAGCAGTGGGCAGTAACTAACAGAATGTTTTTTAACAGGGAAAAATGCAAAGTACTACATCTGGGCAATAAAAATGAAAAAAGCATATACAGAATGGGAGGAATAGGGCTAAGCAACAGCACATGTGAAAAAGACTTGGGTATACTAATAGATCACAGATTGAACATGAGTCAACAGTGTGATGCAGCAGCAAAAAAGGCAAATACAATTCTGGGATGTATTAACAGAAGCATACTGTCACGATCCATTTTTGGATCTGTATCCTGATCTGGCTTCTCAGTGTAAAACTTTTTTCCTTTCAGGCCATCTGGGGTTAATGTCAGTCTTTTCCCCTGCTGGCCTGCTGGTGTAATTGCATTGCTGTTGGGTCTGCTGATCTGGGTTGTCAAGAGGTCACCTGATGCATCAGCTGATTGTCAGTGTTAGAGTATTCTACAGTGACCAAAATGGAGGAAGGAGCTGGCTGGGTGCAGTGGTGCTTCAGCTGAATACTTTGATCTAGTGTCTTTATCTTGCTGTGTGGTGCTTGCAGCAGAAAACTAAGGGTGTGTGCACACGCTGCGGATTCTGATGCGGTTCCGCAGCGGGTTTTTGTCCTGCGGAACCGCAGCAGTTTCTGCTGCAGTGTACAGTACCATTTTAGTCAATGAGAATTGAAAACCGCTGTGCACATGCTGCGGAAAAAACACGCGGAAATGCTGCGGTTTATTTTCCGCAGCATGTCAATTCTTTTTGCGGTTCTGCAGCGGTTCTGCACCCATTGACTTACATTGAATTTGGAAAATCCGCCGAAAAACCGCAGTTTGAAAACTATCTGCGGGTTTTTTTCTGCGGAGTGGGTGTAAAAACCGCTGCAGAATGGAGGGAAGTGATGTCATGTGGGAGGAAGTGTATTGTGTGGGCGGAGTGTTGTGTGCAGTCACCATATTTGCAGGATGATGGAGGGCTACCGTCGCATGGAGATGGATGTCGGACGTTTGATAGACTTGGTATGTATGTCTATATGTATGTATGTGTGTCTGTCTGTGTGCGTCTCCATGCAACGGTAGTCCCACAATTGTGCTCAATCGCCGCATGGGCCTGCTGCTCCCATCCGGCTATTGTATGGAGAGTAGGCCCTGCGGCCACCGAGCACAATTGTACAGTGATAAACACGTAACAAAACACAACATACATGTAACAGACATGAGAAAAGAACACACCGACACTGGATATAATATATTGTTCTATATTAAAAATAATAACAATAATAGTAATAATAAAATTAATAAAATATATCACCAGTGTCCAGTGAAATCAGTGATTACACACTGTTAGGATAAAATGCACCAACCAACCAATCAAAAGACCTCTATACCAAGGAAAACCAGACAGGGTGTACTCATTAAATATTATTTTATTATATTTGTATTATACAGGTGGTTATATTAAAACCAATTAAAACAAAAAAAGTGCACGTATAGGAACAATGTAACAATATTCAAAGGAATAATAGGACCCAATTATTATATAAAATAAGTATACCACATATATTATAAGATGACCATTTTCCAAAAGAGATTATAAAGAGAGTGCAAAAATTACATAAAAATAATATTAAAATATTAAATAAATACCACACATGAAAAGGAACAAAGTGCAATGTGCAAAATTGTCACATAATAATATTATACAAAAAATACAAAAATATATGTGCCTTTTAAATACATGTGCCTTTTAAAACCACATTTATATGTGTCCACAAGGTTTTTCACATGTCCAAAATAAAGTGCAGAGTGCCTGTGCAACCAAAACTGTGCACTAAGAAACAAACAGTGCCACCTTTATCTCTGGAAAATAGCAATTAATTATATAATATATAGCGTGGTATGGCATAAACAGATCATTACCTATAGGGGTCACCACGTCCCTATCACGCGCTCCCCGACGCGCGTTTCGGAATCTTTCCTTCATTTCCTGTAAATGTTAATGACAAAAAACATTGAGGCGATGTGCACATGTAGCGTAACAGCTGGGCAAAGTTCAGCGCAAATTGCTAAACTCCCACCGCCGCCTATTCTGCATCTGTCCTAAAAGACGGCATGTTCCAAAAAATCCAAACAATTAAAAGTATTATTATCACCTTCCAACGGCCCCCAATAGACTCAGCGGCGCTCACGGCATGTTCGGCTCCCAATGCTTTTCAAAAATGATCTGAGATGATGTGACGCTTGCAAGAACGGAACGGAAGATGCCGGGAGCGTGGTGACAGGCTGAAAGGACTCCGGTGGCCGCCGGAGGGTGAGTATATCACTATGTTTTTTTGTATTATATTGTTAACCAGATTATGTTATCCTGGGCCGGGAACACAGTATCCACTACTGCAGACCTGGGTCCCAGCCGCACACGAATCACTAAATTTACGCATGGTGGCCATAGCCGCATGCGTCACGTGATCGTTTCCTATGGCAACGTTATCGCCACCATTACCCTAAAAGAACGATCATGCTGCATATTTTGCCGCTATCAATGTGGAATACCATAGGAGTGCGTAGGAGGCATTTTTTAAAGAGGTTGTGTGGAAACTAAAAATACCTGTAGTGTCTAGCGCGTCAGGGCGCACACCCGTAAAATGTGCAGGGCACAAAAACACTGATGAACGCGTGCAAGCGCAAGACCCTGCGCCTGCCATGTTAAAGATAGGGGACCATTGCGCATGCGACCAAAAGCGCAGGATGCGCTGCGCGATAAAACGCTAATGTGAAACCGGCCTTACCTCCTCTCTGTGGCGATTAAGGATTTGCAGCATAAACCACATCAAAAGGATTCTATATGGCCTGCGGAGCAGGCACCGCTGTGTGATCTGGTTCTCGGGCCGCTGGGCGGGATGCTGGGCGCTCCAATGCTGGATGTTTGTGCTACTCATACTTGCTTTTGGATAGCAAAATGGAGAAGGGGGTTGGACAAGGAAATGACGTCATCCTTTTTTTTTTTCCTCAGTGAAGTTTGACAAACTTTATGTATTTTGCATTGCAAAACTGCACCAAAAACCGCACTAAAAACCGCACAAAACCCCCCAAAAACCGCACAAAAAAACCGCACATACGTTTTCTGGCAAGTGCTGCAGTTTATGTGAAGAAAAAAACCACAGTAGAGTCTGCAGCGCGTGCACACACCCTAAGTGTTGCATTTTTTGTTACATTGTCCCAGGTGTCCCCTTGTGTGTTGTGTGCCGTTGGGTCGTGTCACACTGGGTCATTCACTCCGTGACACATACAGTCTAGATCACGTGAAGACATTGTCCCCCTCTACTCCTCTTTGGTCAGACCTCATCTGGAATACTGTGTCCTGAAGAGCGACCAGAATGGTGACCGGTCTGCAAACCCTGTCTTATGATGAAAGGTTGCAGGATTTGGGATTGTTTAGCTGCAGAAGAGAAGACTGAGAGGAGACTTAATAGCTGTCTACAAATATCTAAAGGGCTGTCACATTGTAGAAGGATCAACTTTATTCTCATTAGCACAAGGAAAGACTAGAAGCAATGGGATGAAGCTGAATGGGAGGAGACACAGATTAGATATTAGAAAAAACTTTTTGACAGTTAGAGTGATCAATGAGTGGAACAGGCTGCCACGAGAAGTGGTGAGTTCTCCTTCAATGGAAGTCTTCAAACAGAGGCTGGACAGACATCTGACTGGGATGATTTAGTGAATCCTGCTTTGAGCAGGGGGTTGGACCAGATGGCCCAGGAGGTCCCTTCCAACTCTACCATTCTATGATTCTATGATTCTAACCCAGCTTCTGTGTCTCAGGTCCTGATCAGTGTCGGTGCTCGCTCAGATGTTCCACGTCCGATTTCTTCTACTACTGGCGCCCAGATTCTCCGTCGTGGGACTCTCTCCTTTCCTTCGATGGGTCACGCTAATAGCAGCAGCACTCTCCTAACCCCACAGAATAACAGCAGTGCGCTGACAATCACGCGGTAATCGCCAAATCTTCCTTCTAGCTTTATTTCAAGCGTGGGGAACATGGCACGCGGTTTTCCAATTCAGAACATGTAGAGAACTTCTAACTACTTGACAGAAGACGAGCGTTGGGCCGTTCTGAAAAAAACAGCAGCGTCTACATTTGTCTTTCGCATTTTTTTGCAGCTTTAGCGTTCCTGCGAACCACTAACCTAATATTTAGTTGTTAGCCACAGTTTTTTAGAACGGCTTCACATCTTTGTCACAACCAACCTCTGGACCCTGTCACCTGTTTTTCCAGCCCAGGATCCTTGGACTACATCCCACAAAACCAGGGATTGAAGCTTGAAGAGGACAATTTGCATATTCCAGGTGCCTTCTGGGAAAAGTGAAGTGTCTCCCTCAGCAAGAAGATCGTTGGGTACAGGCTGGACCAGCTGCTTGGAAAGCTTCGCCTCACCGCTCGCCTTACAGTGCGTGAATTTTTGCCTCTAGGACAGTGTTTCCCAAGCCCAGTCCTCACGGACCCCACGGGTCGTGTTTCCAGGATTTCCCTATTATTGCACAGATGGTGGAAGTATCATCAGGAATTCTCTCACCTGTGCAATAATAAGGAGGTCCTGAAAACAGGGGTCCGTGAGGACTGGAGTGTGGGAAACACCGCTCTAGGACAATATTGCAGGAAAGCTTGGCGGATTGAGTAGATTACACAAGAAGGAAGACACGCAGCAAGTCAGCAGGATCTAGGAGCGACATGGCAGATGTGACCACCTAGATGGTGAGCGGCAACACGGGCTCCATGTTCACAGATGGACCAGAAGAAGAAGCCAACTTCACCTGCCAGAAGTGTAGACTACGGGGCCTCTTAGAAGAGAAGCTGCAGGGTCTGGAAGAAAGAATTGTCACTGTGAAACTCATCAAAGCAAATGAAGACTTCCTAGACAGAACAGAGGCATCTCTACTGGTGACCGAAGGTGAAGAAAGTGTCAGAGAAGCTCCAAGAGCAGACGATGCGACCAACTGGCTCAGAAGACGGTGAGGTCAACAAGGACTCGGATCCCTGGACCACGGTGTGAATTACCTGCACCACGGACTCCTCGCCAGAGACGGACTACACCTCAACAACCTGGGAAACACACACTGGCCAGAAGACTCGCTGCACTCATCAGGAGGGCGTGACACTAGAAGAAGAGGGGACGGGAGGAAGAACACTAGACTCCAACAAGAAGCCGGATATCATACTGATGAGGGATAGGAGGAGCGTCGTTCATAATCCGGACACATCCGAGGAGCCGCACTACACTCAAAGATCTCATCTTTAGTCTGCTACTAACGCTGCTGTTATTATTTCTAGATTTCTAGACTTTCATCTTCTTGCAGTTCTCTGTCTAACATGACTGACCAGGGCACATGTGTGACGACAAGCTGCATGTACAGGCTATGACACCACTGACTGACCAGGGCACATGTGTGACGACTGTGACGGGAGTATTCTCCAGAGCAAGGAGGGACAACAGGCCTGGGAATAATCCAACAGATTTATTGACCAAAAAACAGGAACAACACGAAGGTAATTTGCAGAGTCCCAAAAAAAGTCCACAGGAAACTGATTCGGGGGCACCTCCCGACAATCCTTGTGCCAGATCACAAAACCATAGTCCTTTAAGAGTCCCAGAAATCCACCACGATCACACAGAGGCCGAAGCTTCCTCAGACAGCCTCGTCCTTCTCTTTTAGCATCCAACTCACATCTGATCTTAAAGCAAGAATGTATTGTCAGGGCTCCTGGGATCAGTCCATCTGAAGGGGGGTAGGGGTCACACCTACTATTCAATGGTTTGGTCCATCAGAAGATTCTAGAAATGTAAGGGCTCCACTTAGTCTACAGGATGTGTATTGTAGGTTATCTTCTGCTTAGGAAAACAATAGCCAAAGTTCCACTAGCTGTTGACACAAGCCTTAATTAGATTATGGTCCAGGTACATCACAAGACATTGCAAGTATTGGGGGAAGGAGACATGGTTAATTTACAGCAAATGAACCAGAGGAAAGTTAAATGACATATTATACAAAATACAGGACAGGGCAAGACTGCAAATCATGACAATCCCTTCCCCTCCCAATTTGTGTACGTACTAGGGACCTCTACAGGTCACTGGTTAAGTACACACAGGCATGGCTGACAGGACTCAGGGCTCCTCTTGCCTGGACAGTCCATCTGCATTTTGGTGTTGGCTGCCTCTTCTATACTGTATGGTAAAGTTATAGGGCTGCAGTGCCAGGCTCCATCGTAGTAAGCGTCCATTGTCCCCAGAGACTCTGTTCAGCCAGGTGAGGGGATTGTGATCAGTAATGACAGTGAATTCTCGTCCATACAGATACGGCCTTAGTTTCCTAAGGGCCCACACTACAGCCAGACATTCTTTTTCAACAGTTGCATAGGCCACTTCTCGGTCCAGCAGTTTCCGGCTGAGGTAGGCAATGGGGTGCTCGTCCCCAGCTGCATTCACCTGGCTGAGGACAGCTCCCAGTCCATAAGCAGAGGCGTCCGTCTGCACAATGAATCTCCTCTTGTAGTCTGGAGCAGCCAGAACAGGGTCACAGACCAGAGCGTCCTTCAGCTGGTTAAAAGCCTCATCACAGGCTGGAGTCCAGATCACCAGCCGGGGCATCGTTTTCTTGGTCAGGTCGGTAAGAGGCTTGGCCACAGTGCTGAAATGAGAAACAAATTTTCGGTAATAACTGGCAGTGCCCAAAAAAGCCATAACTTGTTTCTTAGTTTGGGGTACAGGCCAGTCTCTAATAGCCTGGATTTTGGCAGGTTCGGGACGGAGCTTCCCTCCTCCTACTCTATGCCCTAGGTACTGGACTTCACCCATCCCCAATTGGCATTTATCTGGTCGAATGGTTAGGCCTGCTGCAAGAAGCAGGTCAAGAATAACGGCTACTTGGTTCAGATGTTCCTCCCACGTCTGGCTGAAGATAGCGATATCATCCAAGTAGGCACAAGCAAAGTCACCACATCCCCGGAGGATCTGGTCCACCATTCTCTGGAAGGTGGCCGGGGCATTCTTCATTCCAAAGGGCATATTTAGGAATTCATACAGACCAAAGGGGGTTATAAAAGCGGACCGTTCTCTCCCCTCCTCCGTCAGAGGGATTTGCCAGTATCCCTTACTGAGATCAAAGATAGTGACATATCGGGATCCAGCCAGTCGGTCTAGAAGTTCGTCAATACGAGGCATTGGGTAAGCATCACTGACGGTATGGTCGTTTAGTCGTCGATAGTCCACACAAAATCGAGTACTCCCATCCTTCTTGGGTACTAACACCACAGGAGAGGCCCAAGGGCTATGGGAGGCCTGGATTACCCCAAGCTGTAGCATCTCCTCCAGTTCGTGCTGCATGGTGTTTCGAACTGATTCAGGTACCCGGTAAGGAGCCTGTTGTATGGGACGGATGCCCTGAGTGTCCACATGATGTTGGGTGACGGTGGTTCGACCTGGTTGGGATGAGAAAGCAGCACGTCTCTGTTGAAGCACTCCCAGCATCTGGTTTTTCTGTAAGGAATCCAGGTGATCTCCCAGAGGAACCTGTTCCACAGTGGATGGGGCTCTCGCTGCTTCCACAAGATCAGGTAGGGAGTCCTCATCCTCTTGACCGTCCTCTGAAGCTAGCCGACAGCTTGCTATCATTGGAAGGGTCCGGTCATGGTACTCCTTAATCATATTCACATGGACAGTCTTTTGTCTTAGCCCCTGATCATCTAAAGCAAGAAGGTAATTGGTGTCATTCAGTTTTCTGAGAACCCGGAAGGGACCCTCCCATGTTGTCTGCAGTTTATTCTGCCGATGGGGAACAATCATTAAGACCTGTTGTCCTTCTACAAACTCCCGGTAGCGTGCTTTACCGTCATACCATGTCTTCTGTCTGGTTTGAGCCATCCGCACATGACTCTGGGCAAAACTAGCAAGTTGGGCCAGGGTTTCTCGCAGCTTTAGGACATAAGGGACAACAGGGGCCCCTGTATCTTCAACTTGCCCCTCCCAGTATTCCTTGAGCAGGGTTAAGGGTCCTCGGACCTTTCTTCCAAAGAGTAGTTCAAAGGGGGAGAACCCAGTGGACTCCTGGGGAACTTCCCGATAGGCAAACAAGAGATGGGGTAGGTACTTCTCCCAGTTTGAATCTCTGTCAGTGAAGGCCCTCAGCATATTCTTCAGAGTGCCATTAAATCGTTCACAAAGTCCATTTGTTTGGGGATGATACGGGGTCGTGCGGATGGCTCGTACTCCACAGGTGCGCCACAGACACTGGACCAGCTCTGACATGAACTGGGAGCCTTGGTCCGACAAGATCTCACTGGGAAATCCTACTCTGGTGAAAATGGTAACCAGGGCCTCGGCCACCTTGGCTGCAGAAATACTTGACAAGGCCACCGCTTCTGGATATCGGGTGGCATAGTCCACAACAGTGAGAATGTACTGCTTTCCAGATTTACTTGGTTTAGCCAGAGGTCCAATGATATCAACAGCTACTCTTTGAAAGGGTTCTTCTATTATAGGGAGCGGTTGCAGGGGTGCCTTTGGGTGATCTCCGGGTCGCCCTCTACGCTGACATATGTCGCAAGTTCGGCAGAAATGCGCCACTGCTTGGGAAATCCCAGGCCAATAGAAAGATTGAGTCAATCGCCTCTCGGTGCGGGTTTTGCCTTGATGGCCAGCAGTAGGAATATCATGAGCAAGGTGTAATAGGGGAATTCTGTATTTCTGAGGAACAATCAGCTGTTTGCTATAAGTCCAGGGCTTATCTAGGGGGTCGGCATTGGTAACCCGATACAGAAGTCCATTTTCTCTGATAATTCATTCCCCATTCTCCCCTAGCTGCCCTATTTCAGCTCGAGCTCTAAAACTAGCTAGGGTGGGGTCAGTCTCCACTTCTTGTCTAAACTGAACTTTATCCCAGGTAACATTCATATTATCCCCACAAGAAGAATCACTCACCGGCTGTGACGGCAGTTCTGGTGGCCTCATTTCCATGGATGGGTTGTACACGTCCACATTTGCTGCTCTCTTGGCTTGACTTCGGGTTACCGCACCGACAAAGTGGCAATGAAGATTCCCCACATCATTTCCTAGAAGAACGTCTGCAGGGAGGCCGCTCATCACACCGACCATGCATTGTTTGGCCCCAAAGCCATAATCCAGGGTCACACTCGCTCTTGGAATATATCTCTGGGTACCTCCAGCCAATTCAATGGCAATTCCTGGTCCCTTTTGAATTGCTTCTGGTTGAATTACTCGGGGATCGGCTATGGTGAGAAAAGCCCCAGTGTCACGGAAGCCAACAACTTTTTGACCATCCAGCACGACCTCCTGTAGATGTTTGTGCTGAAGATCAGAAGAACAGGTGGCTGGGGCTCGCACCCCATAGACTCCTGGTAGGGAAGCCAGGATATCAGAGTCACTTGGCAAGTCATCAGGCACTGAATCCATCTCTTCTCCAGGTGAGGGGGTCTGTAGATAATGAACAGGCAAAGGCGGTCTGTAGGTGTTCTGCCTCCGTACACCTGGACATTGGAATTGCATATGCCCGGGCTGCCCACATCCATAGCATCTGCGCTCTGGGATTCTTCCTCCACGTCGTAGTCCCAAAGGTGGAGCAGGAGTAATGCGAGGCACAGTCACACGAAGGTCACCATGAGTTGATGGTCTAGTGGGATGGTGAATATTGGAGGCAGAAGGACCAGGGGCCGCCAGCGTTGGGGGGCTGGTAGTGTTTTTCTCCCTGAGTAGTAATTTTTTCCACTGAGGCTTGATGGTGAGAGCCTCATCAGCTAGAGCTGCAGCTTCCTCCACTGTTGCTGGTCTCCTTTCACGCACCCATTCCCGGATCTCAGCGGGGCACTTAAAATAAAACTGCTCTTTTAGGATGACCTGCAGGAACGTTTCCCAGGTTATTGCCTCCTCTGCCTCCAGCCAGCGATGACATATATGTTTGAGTTTGTGGGCATACATCTTGAAGGACACTTCCTCATCACAGGCTAAAGTACGGAACTGAGTCCTGTAAGTGTCTGGGGTCACAGCATAATGTTCTAGAATAGTCTGTTTAATCTCCGCATACTCACAGTTCCACCGAGGGTCCATAGCTCTATAGGCTGCGGCATCTCCACCCTCTAAGAGCCCCACAAGATGTCGGACGCGCTCCCTTTCCGGGACTTCCATTAATCGACACTGATGCTCAAAGTCCAGGAAGAAGCCCTCAATGTCACCGGAAGCCTCATTAAACGGCTTGAAGTCTTTGCGGGACACTCTGGGGAGTTCCCTCATGGGGGATGCTGTGGGTACAGTCTGTCTGGAGCTTCTCGCTGCCTCCAAAGTGATCTCCCTCTCCAGCATTGCCCTCTCCTCCATCCTGCGCTGCCTCTCCTTGGCTGTGCGCATGACCTCCCTCTTATCTTCTATGGTAGCCTCTTCTCCCAGCAAGGCCATCTCCTCCTCGTACCACACAACCCACTGACTTTTTTGGGTATTTACCTCCGGCTGCCGCCTTTCCTCTCTTTGCTGTGAGGATCCTTCCTCAGCATCATCTTGCAGGTGAACTGCTTCCAAAGCCTCAATCAGCTGCTCCTTGGAGAGTCCCTTGTAGCTGACTCCCAGTTCACGGGCCTTTGTTTGTAGGTTCACCGCAGTCCAGTTCTTGTACTCTGCGGTGCTGGTTCCAGATGTTGATGGGCCGTTGTCCTCCATTCCTTCTGCTCTGATCCCACCGCTGCCACCAGTTTGTGACGGGAGTATTCTCCAGAGCAAGGAGGGACAACAGGCCTGGGAATAATCCAACAGATTTATTGACCAAAAAACAGGAACAACACGAAGGTAATTTGCAGAGTCCCAAAATAAGTCCACAGGAAACTGATTCGGGGGCACCTCCCGACAATCCTTGTGCCAGATCACAAAACCATAGTCCTTTAAGAGTCCCAGAAATCCACCACGATCACACAGAGGCCGAAGCTTCCTCAGACAGCCTCATCCTTCTCTTTTAGCATCCAACTCACATCTGATCTTAAAGCAAGAATGTATTGTCAGGGCTCCTGGGATCAGTCCATCTGAAGGGGGGTAGGGGTCACACCTACTATTCAATGGTTTGGTCCATCAGAAGATTCTAGAAATGTAAGGGCTCCACTTAGTCTACAGGATGTGTATTGTAGGTTATCTTCTGCTTAGGAAAACAATAGCCAAAGTTCCACTAGCTGTTGACACAAGCCTAAATTAGATTATGGTCCAGGTACATCACAAGACATTGCAAAGTATTGGGGGAAGGAGACATGGTTAATTTACAGCAAATGAACCAGAGGAAAGTTAAATGACATATTATACAAAATACAGGACAGGGCAAGACTACAAATCATGACAACGACAAGCTGCATGTACAGGCTATGACACCACTGACTGACCAGGGCACATGTGTGACGACAAGCTGCATGTACAGGCTATGACACCACTGACTGACCAGGGCACATGTGTGACGACAAGCTGCATGTACAGGCTATGACACCACTGACTGACCAGGGCACATGTGTGACGACAAGCTGCATGTACAGGCTATGACACCACTGACTGACCAGGGCACATGTGTGACGACAAGCTGCATGTACAGGCTATGACACCACTGACTGACCAGGGCACATGTGTGACGACAAGCTGCATGTACAGGCTATGACACCACTGACTGACCAGGGCACATGTGTGACGACAAGCTGCATGTACAGGCTATGACACCACTGACTGACCAGGGCACATGTGTGACGACAAGCTGCATGTACAGGCTATGACACCACTGACTGACCAGGGCACATGTGTGACGACAAGCTGCATGTACAGGCTATGACACCACTGACTGACCAGGGCACATGTGTGATGACAAGCTGCATGTACAGGCTATGACACCACTGACTGACCAGGGCACATGTGTGACGACAAGCTGCATGCACAGGCTATGACACCACTGACTGACCAGGGCACATGTGTGACGACAAGCTGCATGTACAGGCTATGACACCACTGACTGACCAGGGCACATGTGTGACGACAAGCTGCATGTACAGGCTATGACACCACTGACTGACCAGGGCACATGTGTGACGACAAGCTGCATGTACAGGCTATGACACCACTGACTGACCAGGGCACATGTGTGACGACAAGCTGCATGTACAGGCTATGACACCACTGACTGACCAGGGCACATGTGTGACGACAAGCTGCATGTACAGGCTATGACACCACTGACTGACCAGGGCACATGTGTGACGACAAGCTGCATGTACAGGCTATGACACCACTGACTGACCAGGGCACATGTGTGACGACAAGCTGCATGTACAGGCTATGACACCACTGACTGACCAGGGCACATGTGTGACGACAAGCTGCATGTACAGGCTATGACACCACTGACTGACCAGGGCACATGTGTGACGACAAGCTGCATGTACAGGCTATGACACCACTGACTGACCAGGGCACATATGTGAGGACAGACAAGCTGCGTGTACAGGCTATGACACCACTGACTGACCAGGGCACATGTGTGACGACAAGCTGCGTGTACAGGCTATGACACCACTGACTGACCAGGGCACATGTGTGACGACAAGCTGCATGTACAGGCTATGACACCACTGACTGACCAGGGCACATGTGTGACGACAAGCTGCATGTACAGGCTATGACACCACTGACTGACCAGGGCACATGTGTGACGACAAGCTGCATGTACAGGCTATGACACCACTGACTGACCAGGGCACATGTGTGACGACAAGCTGCATGTACAGGCTATGACACCACTGACTGACCAGGGCACATGTGTGACGACAAGCTGCATGTACAGGCTATGACACCACTGACTGACCAGGGCACATGTGTGACGACAAGCTGCATGTACAGGCTATGACACCACTGACTGACCAGGGCACATGTGTGACGACAAGCTGCATGTACAGGCTATGACACCACTGACTGACCAGGGCACATGTGTGACGACAAGCTGCATGTACAGGCTATGACACCACTGACTGACCAGGGCACATGTGTGACGACAAGCTGCATGTACAGGCTATGACACCACTGACTGACCAGGGCACATGTGTGACGACAAGCTGCATGTACAGGCTATGACACCACTGACTGACCAGGGCACATGTGAGGACAGACAAGCTGCATGTACAGGCTATGACACCACTGACTGACCAGGGCACATGTGTGACGACAAGCTGCATGTACAGGCTATGACACCACTGACTGACCAGGGCACATGTGTGACGACAAGCTGCATGTACAGGCTATGACACCACTGACTGACCAGGGCACATGTGTGACGACAAGCTGCATGTACAGGCTATGACACCACTGACTGACCAGGGCACATGTGTGACGACAAGCTGCATGTACAGGCTATGACACCACTGACTGACCAGGGCACATGTGTGACGACAAGCTGCATGTACAGGCTATGACACCACTGACTGACCAGGGCACATGTGTGACGACAAGCTGCATGTACAGGCTATGACACCACTGACTGACCAGGGCACATGTGTGACGACAAGCTGCATGTACAGGCTATGACACCACTGACTGACCAGGGCACATGTGTGACGACAAGCTGCATGTACAGGCTATGACACCACTGACTGACCAGGGCACATGTGTGACGACAAGCTGCATGTACAGGCTATGACACCACTGACTGACCAGGGCACATGTGTGACGACAAGCTGCATGTACAGGCTATGACACCACTGACTGACCAGGGCACATGTGTGACGACAAGCTGCATGTACAGGCTATGACACCACTGACTGACCAGGGCACATGTGTGACGACAAGCTGCATGTACAGGCTATGACACCACTGACTGACCAGGGCACATGTGTGACGACAAGCTGCATGTACAGGCTATGACACCACTGACTGACCAGGGCACATGTGTGACGACAAGCTGCATGTACAGGCTATGACACCACTGACTGACCAGGGCACATGTGTGACGACAAGCTGCATGTACAGGCTATGACACCACTGACTGACCAGGGCACATGTGTGACGACAAGCTGCATGTACAGGCTATGACACCACTGACTGACCAGGGCACATGTGTGACGACAAGCTGCATGTACAGGCTATGACACCACTGACTGACCAGGGCACATGTGTGACGACAAGCTGCATGTACAGGCTATGACACCACTGACTGACCAGGGCACATGTGTGACGACAAGCTGCATGTACAGGCTATGACACCACTGACTGACCAGGGCACATGTGTGACGACAAGCTGCATGTACAGGCTATGACACCACTGACTGACCAGGGCACATGTGTGACGACAAGCTGCATGTACAGGCTATGACACCACTGACTGACCAGGGCACATGTGTGACGACAAGCTGCATGTACAGGCTATGACACCACTGACTGACCAGGGCACATGTGTGACGACAAGCTGCATGTACAGGCTATGACACCACTGACTGACCAGGGCACATGTGTGACGACAAGCTGCATGTACAGGCTATGACACCACTGACTGACCAGGGCACATGTGTGACGACAAGCTGCATGCACAGGCTATGACACCACTGACTGACCAGGGCACATGTGTGACGACAAGCTGCATGCACAGGCTATGACACCACTGACTGACCAGGGCACATGTGTGACGACAAGCTGCATGGACAGGCTATGACACCACTGACTGACCAGGGCACATGTGTGACGACAAGCTGCATGCACAGGCTATGACACCACTGACTGACCAGGGCACATGTGTGACGACAAGCTGCATGTACAGGCTATGACACCACTGACTGACCAGGGCACATGTGTGACGACAAGCTGCATGTACAGGCTATGACACCACTGACTGACCAGGGCACATGTGTGACGACAAGCTGCATGTACAGGCTATGACACCACTGACTGACCAGGGCACATGTGTGACGACAAGCTGCATGTACAGGCTATGACACCACTGACTGACCAGGGCACATGTGTGACGACAAGCTGCATGTACAGGCTTTGACACCACTGACTGACCAGGGCACATGTGTGACGACAAGCTGCATGTACAGGCTATGACACCACTGACTGACCAGGGCACATGTGTGACGACAAGCTGCATGTACAGGCTATGACACCACTGACTGACCAGGGCACATGTGTGACGACAAGCTGCATGTACAGGCTATGACACCACTGACTGACCAGGGCACATGTGTGACGACAAGCTGCATGTACAGGCTATGACACCACTGACTGACCAGGGCACATGTGTGACGACAAGCTGCATGTACAGGCTATGACACCACTGACTGACCAGGGCACATGTGTGACGACAAGCTGCATGTACAGGCTATGACACCACTGACTGACCAGGGCACATGTGTGACGACAAGCTGCATGTACAGGCTATGACACCACTGACTGACCAGGGCACATGTGTGACGACAAGCTGCATGCACAGGCTATGACACCACTGACTGACCAGGGCACATGTGTGACGACAAGCTGCATGTACAGGCTATGACACCACTGACTGACCAGGGCACATGTGTGACGACAAGCTGCATGTACAGGCTATGACACCACTGACTGACCAGGGCACATGTGTGACGACAAGCTGCATGCACAGGCTATGACACCACTGACTGACCAGGGCACATGTGTGATGACAAGCTGCATGCACAGGCTATGACACCACTGACTGACCAGGGCACATGTGTGACGACAAGCTGCATGCACAGGCTATGACACCACTGACTGACCAGGGCACATGTGTGACGACAAGCTGCATGCACAGGCTATGACACCACTGACTGACCAGGGCACATGTGTGACGACAAGCTGCGTGTACAGGCTATGACACCACTGACTGACCAGGGCACATGTGTGACGACAAGCTGCATGTACAGGCTATGACACCACTGACTGACCAGGGCACATGTGTGACGACAAGCTGCATGTACAGGCTATGACACCACTGACTGACCAGGGCACATGTGTGACGACAAGCTGCATGTACAGGCTATGACACCACTGACTGACCAGGGCACATATGTGAGGACAGACAAGCTGCATGCACAGGCTATAACACCACTGACTGACCAGGGCACATATGTGAGGACAGACAAGCTGCATGCACAGGCTATGACACCACTGACTGACCAGGGCACATGTGTGACGACAAGCTGCATGTACAGGCTATGACACCACTGACTGACCAGGGCACATGTGTGACGACAAGCTGCATGTACAGGCTATGACACCACTGACTGACCAGGGCACATGTGTGACGACAAGCTGCATGTACAGGCTATGACACCACTGACTGACCAGGGCACATGTGTGACGACAAGCTGCATGTACAGGCTATGACACCACTGACTGACCAGGGCACATGTGTGACGACAAGCTGCATGTACAGGCTATGACACCACTGACTGACCAGGGCACATATGTGAGGACAGACAAGCTGCATGTACAGGCTATGACACCACTGAGTGACC
The DNA here is from genome assembly GCF_039654945.1 of Dendrobates tinctorius. Lineage (NCBI taxonomy): Eukaryota > Metazoa > Chordata > Amphibia > Anura > Dendrobatidae > Dendrobates > Dendrobates tinctorius. Next base: position 1,951,233 of record NW_027361862.1, on the reverse strand, counting down.
AGGGCACATGTGTGACGACAAGCTGCATATACAGGCTATGACACCACTGACTGACCAGGGCACATGTGTGACGACAAGCTGCATGTACAGGCTATGACACCACTGACTGACCAGGGCACATGTGTGACGACAAGCTGCATGTACAGGCTATGACACCACTGACTGACCAGGGCACATGTGTGACGACAAGCTGCATGTACAGGCTATGACACCACTGACTGACCAGGGCACATGTGTGACGACAAGCTGCATGTACAGGCTATGACACCACTGACTGACCAGGGCACATGTGTGACGACAAGCTGCATGTACAGGCTATGACACCACTGACTGACCAGGGCACATGTGTGACGACAAGCTGCATGTACAGGCTATGACACCACTGACTGACCAGGGCACATGTGTGACGACAAGCTGCATGTACAGGCTATGACACCACTGACTGACCAGGGCACATGTGTGAGGACAGACAAGCTGCGTGTACAGGCTATGACACCACTGACTGACCAGGGCACATGTGTGACGACAAGCTGCGTGTACAGGCTATGACACCACTGACTGACCAGGGCACATGTGTGAGGACAGACAAGCTGCATATACAGGCTATGACACCACTGACTGACCAGGGCACATATGTGAGGACAGACAAGCTGCGTGTACAGGCTATGACACCACTGACTGACCAGGGCACATGTGTGACGACAAGCTGCATGTACAGGCTATGACACCACTGACTGACCAGGGCACATATGTGAGGACAGACAAGCTGCATGCACAGACTATAACACCACTGACTGACCAGGGCACATATGTGAGGACAGACAAGCTGCGTGTACAGGCTATGACACCACTGACTGACCAGGGCACATGTGTGACGACAAGCTGCATGTACAGGCTATGACACCACTGACTGACCAGGGCACATATGTGAGGACAGACAAGCTGCATGTACAGGCTATGACACCACTGACTGACCAGGGCACATATGTGAGGACAGACAAGCTGCGTGTACAGGCTATGACACCACTGACTGACCAGGGCACATGTGTGACGACAAGCTGCATGTACAGGCTATGACACCACTGACTGACCAGGGCACATATGTGAGGACAGACAAGCTGCATGCACAGACTATAACACCACTGACAGACCAGGGCACATATGTGAGGACAGACAAGCTGCATGTACAGGCTATGACACCACTGACTGACCAGGGCACATATGTGAGGACAAGCTGCGTGTACAGGCTATGACACCACTGACTGACCAGGGCACATGTGTGACGACAAGCTGCATGTACAGGCTATGACACCACTGACTGACCAGGGCACATATGTGAGGACAGACAAGCTGCGTGTACAGGCTATAACACCACTGACTGACCAGGGCACATATGTGAGGACAGACAAGCTGCATGTACAGGCTATGACACCACTGACTGACCAGGGCACATATGTGAGGACAAGCTGCGTGTACAGGCTATGACACCACTGACTGACCAGGGAACATGTGTGACGACAAGCTGCGTGTAGAAGCTATGACACCACTGACTGACCAGGGCACATATGTGAGGACAGACAAGCTGCGTGTACAGGCTATAACACCACTGACTGACCAGGGCACATGTGTGACGACAAGCTGCATGTACAGGCTATGACACCACTGACTGACCAGGGCACATATGTGAGGACAAGCTGCGTGTACAGGCTATGACACCACTGACTGACCAGGGCACATGTGTGACGACAAGCTGCGTGTACAGGCTATGACACCACTGACTGACCAGGGCACAAGTGTGAGGACAGACAAGCTGCGTGTACAGGCTATGACACCACTGACTGACCAGGGCACATATGTGAGGACAAGCTGCGTGTACAGGCTATGACACCACTGACTGACCAGGGAACATGTGTGACGACAAGCTGCATGTACAGGCTATGACACCACTGACTGACCAGGGCACATATGTGAGGACAGACAAGCTGCGTGTACAGGCTATAACACCACTGACTGACCAGGGCACATATGTGAGGACAGACAAGCTGCATGTACAGGCTATGACACCACTGACTGACCAGGGCACATGTGTGACGACAAGGTGCATGTACAGGCTATGACACCACTGACTGACCAGGGCACATATGTGAGGACAGACAAGCTGCGTGTACAGGCTATAACACCACTGACTGACCAGGGCACATATGTGAGGACAGACAAGCTGCATGTACAGGCTATGACACCACTGACTGACCAGGGCACATATGTGAGGACAAGCTGCGTGTACAGGCTATGACACCACTGACTGACCAGGGAACATGTGTGACGACAAGCTGCGTGTAGAAGCTATGACACCACTGACTGACCAGGGCACATATGTGAGGACAGACAAGCTGCGTGTACAGGCTATAACACCACTGACTGACCAGGGCACATGTGTGACGACAAGCTGCATGTACAGGCTATGACACCACTGACTGACCAGGGCACATATGTGAGGACAAGCTGCGTGTACAGGCTATGACACCACTGACTGACCAGGGCACATGTGTGACGACAAGCTGCGTGTACAGGCTATGACACCACTGACTGACCAGGGCACAAGTGTGAGGACAGACAAGCTGCGTGTACAGGCTATGACACCACTGACTGACCAGGGAACATGTGTGACGACAAGCTGCGTGTAGAAGCTATAACACCACTGACTGACCAGGGCACATGTGTGACGACAAGCTGCATGTACAGGCTATGACACCACTGACTGACCAGGGCACATATGTGAGGACAAGCTGCGTGTACAGGCTATGACACCACTGACTGACCAGGGCACATGTGTGACGACAAGCTGCGTGTACAGGCTATGACACCACTGACTGACCAGGGCACAAGTGTGAGGACAGACAAGCTGCGTGTACAGGCTATGACACCACTGACTGACCAGGGCACATGTTTGACGACAAGCTGCGTGTAGAAGCTATGACACCACTGACTGACCAGGGCACATGCAGGAAGATTCGCTGACGCTGGCACATGCAGCTATACAATGCTGGTGGGTGGAGCTCACTGACCTGTGCCCCCGCTCACACCGGCTGATCTCAGTCACTGCTGTGTAGCTCGCACGTCAGCCGCACATGTCACCAGTCAGGATAGTACTCAGCGGCGCACTGTCGCTGTCCTTCCTCTGTGATCATGTGACTGCCCACCTGCGGACCTCAGGACCGTGAGTCTCTGACTGAGCGCGGCTAGGGTTGGGGTTAGGGTTGGGGTTAGGGTTGGGGTTGGGGTTAGGGTTAGGGTTAGGGTTCTGCTTGTCACTTTCTCTGGTCCACGCTATGGTCTCTGTACACCGCCTCTGGCTTCAGCTGCGATACTGCACCGTGGTCGGCGTGCACCTGTAAGTCCGGGAGCCGTGACTGAGCCTGTGAGGTGTGTCACGTGACATGGCTTGTGCCTGCAGCTTCTGAGGAGGCAGGAATCGCCTCACGAGCCGCCTGGACTACCACCCAGACTCACCGGCATAAGGGACAGAGAGGAAGAAGCGGAGAGAGGCACAGAGTGCTACAAACGCGCCGCCAGGGGCCGACCGCCCCCGCTACGCCACTGGGTGCGGCAAAGAAGACCCAAGACAACATACTCGGGAGGGAGGTAAGAAAATGTCTAAAACAATCCACAGGGAGGAGATTGCAACAGAACAAAATCCTCTAAACTGTATGATCACCAACAGCAGAAGCCTGAGAACAAGATGGAAGAACTAGAAGCAGAAACATCTGCAGGGAACTATGACATGGTGGGAATCACCGAGACATGGTGAGATGGAAGCTGTGACCGGGCAGGTAACTTACAGGGGTACAGAAATCGGAGCGGAGGAGTTTGTATGTAAAGTCTTGTCTAAAGTCCACTGTAACCCCTTCAGGGCCATGCCACTTTGTAGGTTAATGACCTGGCCTCAATTGTGAAATCGGACCCCTGTCACTTTATGAGGTTATAGCTCTGGAGCTTCATCGGATCCCGCTGATTCTGAGATTTTTTTTTGTAACATATTGTACTTCATGTTAGTGGTGAAATTTCTTCGATACGACTTCTGTTTATTTATGAAAATAACAGAAATTTGTCAAAAATTTTGCAATTTCCAAATTTTTTTATTTTAATTTTTGTACCCTTAAATCAGAGAGTGATGTCACACAAAATAGTTAATAAGTAACATTCCCCCCATGTCTACTTTACATCAGCACAATTTTGTAAACATAATTTTTTTGTTATAAGGGTTAAAAGTTGACCAGCGGTTTCTCATTTTTACAACATTTACAAAACCATTTTTTTAGGGACCACATCACATGTGAAGTGAGATTGTTGGGTAAATATAACAGAAAATACCCAAAAGTGACACCATTCTAAAACCTGCACCCCTCAAGGTGCTCAAAACCACATTCAAGATGTTTATTAACCCTTTAGTTACTTCACAAGAATTGAAGCAATGTGGAAGGAAAAAATGAACATTTAACTTTTTTTCCCCAAAATTTTACTTTAGACACAATTTTTATTTTATTTTGTCAAGGGTATCAGGAGAAGATGAACCATAATATTTGTTGTGCAATTTCTCCTGAGTACACTGATACCCCATGTGTGGAGGAAGACCAATCTTTAGGCGCACGGCTGTGCTCAGAAGGGAAGGAACACCATTAGAGATTTTGAATGTCAAATTGGCTGGAATTGAGATCGGACGCCGTGTCTCGTTTGGAGAGCCCCTGATGTGCCTAAACAGTGGAAACCCCCCCATAAGTGACCACATTTTGGAAACTAGACCCCCCACGGAACTTATGTAGATGTGTGGTGAAAACTTTGAACCCTCAAGGGCTTCACAGAAGTTTATAACGTGGAGCCGTACAATTAAAAAATCATATTTTTTTCCCCAAAAATGATCTTTTTGCCCCCAAATTTTTATTTTCACAAGGATAACGGGAAATAAGACCACAAAAGTTGTGCAATTTGTCCTGAGTACACTGATGCCCCATATGTGGGGGGGAACCATTGTTTGGGTGCATGGCAGAGCTCGGAAAGGAAGGAGCGCCGTTTTGGAATGCAGACTGATGGAATGGTCTGCGGGCGTCATGTTGAGTTTGCAGAGCCCCTGATGTCCCTAAACCGTGGAAATCCCCCACAAGTGACCCCATTTTGGAAACTAGACCCCCCAAGGAGTTTAACTAGATGTGTGGTGAGCACCTTGAACCCCCAAGTGCTTCGCAGAAGTTTATAACGTAGAGCCGTGAAAATAAAAAAATCAAATTTTTTCCCATTAAAATGATCTTTTTGCTCCCAAATTTTTATTTTCACAAGGATAACAGGGGAAATTAGGCCCCTTTCACACATCAGTTTTTTGCTGTCAGTCGCAATCCGCCGAATTTTAAAAAAAACGGATCCGGCGACTGATGCTGCTGGATCTGTTTTGTTCTCATAGACTTGTATTAGCGACGGACGGCCTCACGTTTCATCCGTTGTTCGACGGATCCGTCGAAAATTGTTTGTCCATCAGCCGGAGACGACGGACAAAGTAACGTTTTTTGTCTACGTCGTAAAATCGGACAGCGACAGATCCGTCGCCGTCCGTCGTTGGCTAGAATGGAAGCTACGGCGCAGCATCCGTCGTAATCCGTCAAATGATGAAATCCAGCGACAGATTCCGTTTTTTTTTAACTGAGCATGCTCCAATTTATTATTTAGTATCAAATTATAGCCAGCCAACCCCCAATTAGGAAAGGTATATAAACCTGCCAGGTAGAGCTTCACTCATCAATGTCCCAGCCAGCGGGAGTCCAGCCAGCCCGCAGCCAGCGGGAGTCCAGCAGCCCGAGTTTAGCCAGCCCGCAGCCAGCGGGAGTCCAGCAGCCCGAGTCCAGCCAGCCCGCAGCCAGCGAGAGTCCAGCCAGCCCGCAGCCAGCCCGCAGCCAGCGGGAGTCCAGCAGCCCGAGTTTAGCCAGCCCGAGTCCAGCCAGCCCGCAGCCAGCGGAAGTCCAGCCAGCCCGCAGCCAGCCCGAGTCCAGCCAGCCCGCAGCCAGCCCGCAGCCAGCGGGAGTCCAGCAGCCCGAGTCCAGCCAGCCCGCAGCCAGCCCGAGTCCAGCCAGCCCGCAGCCAGCCCGAGTCCAGCCAGCCCGCAGCCAACAGGAGTCCAGCCAGCCCGCAGCCAGCGGGAGTCCAGCAGCCCGAGTCCAGCCAGCCCGCAGCCAGCCCGAGTCCAGCCAGCCCGCAGCCAGCCCGAGTCCAGCCAGCCCGCAGCCAGCGGGAGTCCAGCAGCCCGAGTCCAGCCAGCCCGAGTCCAGCCAGCCCGCAGCCAGCGGGAGTCCAGCCAGCTGGAGTTTCAGTGTCCAGGAAAGCAATTTTTTTTTCATTACTGTCCTTGTATTTCAATAAAGAGCTGTGTGCTCCTACTTTGTTGAAATTTTTTTTTTTTAAAGTGAGTTAAAAAAAATAAATTGAAATTGTTCCAAAACCTTGGCATCCGTAGTATCATTTCACCAAGGTAACTTTAATTTTTGGGTTATGTCTCACAACACGGAACAAATCTTAGTATAATAGCTAACAATCGTATTTTTTTCTTGCAGAAAGTTGCCTAGGCCACCAGCGACACAGCCAGACCGACCAACGACACAGCCAGACCGACCAGCGACACAGCCAGGCCTACCAGCAACACAGCCAGACCGACCAACGACACAGCCAGACCGACCAACGACACAGCCAGGCCTACCAGCAACACAGCCAGACCGACCAACGACACAGCCAGACCGACCAGCGACACAGCCAGACCGACCAACGACACAGCCAGGCCTACCAGCAACACAGCCAGACCGACCAACGACACAGCCAGACCGACCAGCGACATAGCCAGACTTACCAGCGACACAGCCAGACCGACCAACGACACAGCCAGACCGACCAACGACACAGCCAGACCGACCAGCGACACAGCCAGACCGACCAGCGACACAGCCAGACCGACCAGCGACACAGCCAGACCGACCAACGACACAGCCAGGCCTACCAGCAACACAGCCACGCCGACCAACGACACAGCCAGACCGACCAGCGACACAGCCAGACCGACCAGCGACATAGCCAGACTGACCAGCGACACAGCCAGACCGACCAACGACACAGCCAGACCGACCAGCGACACAGCCAGACCGACCAACGACACAGCCAGACTGACCAGCGACATAGCCAGACTGACCAACGACACAGCCAGGCCTACCAGCAACACAGCCACACCGACCAACGACACAGCCAGACCGACCAGCGACACAGCCAGGCCTACCAGCAACACAGTCAGACCGACCAACGACACAGCCAGACTGACCAGCGACACAGCCAGACCGACCAACGACACAGCCAGGCCTACCAGCAACACAGCCACACCGACCAACGACACAGCCAGACTGACCAGCGACACAGCCAGGCCTACCAGCAACACAGCCACACCAACCAACGACACAGCCAGACCGACCAACGACACAGCCAGGCCTACCAGCAACACAGCCACACCGACCAACGACACAGCCAGACCGACCAGCGACACAGCCAGGCCTACCAGCAACACAGCCAGACCGACCAACGACACAGCCAGACTGACCAGCGACACAGCCAGACCGACCAACGACACAGCCAGGCCTACCAGCAACACAGCCACACCGACCAACGACACAGCCAGACCGACCAGCGACACAGCCAGGCCTACCAGCCACACAGCCACACCGACCAACGACACAGCCAGACCGACCAACGACACAGCCAGGCCTACCAGCAACACAGCCACACCGACCAACGACACAGCCAGACCGACCAGCGACATAGCCAGACTGACCAGCGACACAGCCAGACCGACCAGCGACACAGCCAGACCGACCAGCGACACAGCCAGGCCTACCAGCAACACAGCCACTCCGACCAACGACACAGCCAGACTGACCAGCGACACAGCCAGACCGACCAACGACACAGCCAGACCGACCAGCGACACAGCCAGACCGACCAGCGACACAGCCAGACCGACCAGCGACACAGCCAGGCCTACCAGCGACACAGCCACACCGACCAACGACACAGCCAGACCGACCAGCGACACAGCCAGACCGACCAGCGACACAGCCAGACTGACCAGCAACACAGCCACACCAACCAACGACACAGCCAGACCGACCAACGACACAGCCAGGTCTACCAGCAACACAGCCACACCGACCAACGACACAGCCAGACCGACCAGCGACACAGCCAGGCCTACCAGCAACACAGCCAGACCGACCAACGACACAGCCAGACTGACCAGCGACACAGCCAGACCGACCAACGACACAGCCAGGCCTACCAGCCACACAGCCACACCGACCAACGACACAGCCAGACCGACCAACGACACAGCCAGGCCTACCAGCAACACAGCCACACCGACCAACGACACAGCCAGACCGACCAGCGACATTGCCAGACTGACCAGCGACACAGCCAGACCGACCAGCGACACAGCCAGACCGACCAACGACACAGCCAGGCCTACCAGCAACACAGCCACTCCGACCAACGACACAGCCAGACTGACCAGCGACACAGCCAGACCGACCAACGACACAGCCAGACCGACCAGCGACACAGCCAGACCGACCAGCGACACAGCCAGACCGACCAGCGACACAGCCAGGCCTACCAGCGACACAGCCACACCGACCAACGACACAGCCAGACCGACCAGCGACACAGCCAGACCGACCAGCAACACAGCCAGACCGACCAACGACACAGCCAGGCCTACCAGCAACACAGCCACACCGACCAACGACACAGCCAGACCGACCAACGACACAGCCAGACCGACCAACGACACAGCCAGACCGACCAGCGACACAGCCAGACCGACCAACGGCACAGCCAGGCCTACCAGCAGCACAGCCACACCGACCAACGACACAGCCAGACCGACCAGCGACACAGCCAGACTGACCAGCAACACAGCCAGACTGACCAGCGACACAGCCAGACCGACCAACGACACAGCCAGGCCGACCAGTGACACAGCCAGACTGACCAACGACACAGCCAGGCCTGCCAACGACACAGCCAGGCCTACCAACGACACAGCCAGACCGACCAGTGACACAGCCAGACTGACCAGCGACACAGCCAGACCGACCAACGACACAGCCAGGCCGACCAACGACATAGCCAGGCCGACCAGCGACACAGCCAGACCGACCAACAACACAGCCAGGCCTACCAGCGACACAGCCAGACCGACCAACGACACAGCCAGGCCAACCAGCGACACAGCCAGACCGACCAGCGACACAGCCAGACTGACCAGCGACACAGCCAGACCGACCAACGACATAGCCAGGCCGACCAGCGACACAGCCAGGCCTACCAGCGACACAGCCAGACCGACCAACGACACAGCCAGACCGACCAACGACACAGCCAGACCGACCAACGACACAGCCAGGCCGACCAACGACACAGCCAGGCCGACCAGCGACACAGCCCGGCCTACCAGCGACACAGCCCGGCCTACCAGCGACACAGCCTGGCCTACCAGCGACACAGCCAGGCCTACCAACGACACAGCTAGACTGACCAGCGACACAGCCAGGCCTACCAACGACACAGCCAGGCCTACCAACGACACAGCCAGACCTACCAGCGACACAGCCAGACCGACCAGCGACACAGCTAGACTGACCAGCGACACAGCCAGGCCTACCAGCGACACAGCCAGGCCTACCAGCGACACAGCCAGACCGACCAGCGACACAGCCAGACTGACCAGCGACACAGCCAGACTGACCAGCGACACAGCCAGGCCTACCAGCGACACAGCCAGACCGACCAGCGACACAGCCAGGCCTACCAGCAACACAGCCAGACCGACCAACGACACAGCCAGACCGACCAACGACACAGCCAGGCCTACCAGCAACACAGCCAGACCGACCAACGACACAGCCAGACCGACCAGCGACACAGCCAGACCGACCAACGACACAGCCAGGCCTACCAGCAACACAGCCAGACCGACCAACGACACAGCCAGACCGACCAGCGACATAGCCAGACTTACCAGCGACACAGCCAGACCGACCAACGACACAGCCAGACCGACCAACGACACAGCCAGACCGACCAGCGACACAGCCAGACCGACCAGCGACACAGCCAGACCGACCAGCGACACAGCCAGACCGACCAACGACACAGCCAGGCCTACCAGCAACACAGCCACGCCGACCAACGACACAGCCAGACCGACCAGCGACACAGCCAGACCGACCAGCGACATAGCCAGACTGACCAGCGACACAGCCAGACCGACCAACGACACAGCCAGACCGACCAGCGACACAGCCAGACCGACCAACGACACAGCCAGACTGACCAGCGACATAGCCAGACTGACCAACGACACAGCCAGGCCTACCAGCAACACAGCCACACCGACCAACGACACAGCCAGACCGACCAGCGACACAGCCAGGCCTACCAGCAACACAGTCAGACCGACCAACGACACAGCCAGACTGACCAGCGACACAGCCAGACCGACCAACGACACAGCCAGGCCTACCAGCAACACAGCCACACCGACCAACGACACAGCCAGACTGACCAGCGACACAGCCAGGCCTACCAGCAACACAGCCACACCAACCAACGACACAGCCAGACCGACCAACGACACAGCCAGGCCTACCAGCAACACAGCCACACCGACCAACGACACAGCCAGACCGACCAGCGACACAGCCAGGCCTACCAGCAACACAGCCAGACCGACCAACGACACAGCCAGACTGACCAGCGACACAGCCAGACCGACCAACGACACAGCCAGGCCTACCAGCAACACAGCCACACCGACCAACGACACAGCCAGACCGACCAGCGACACAGCCAGGCCTACCAGCCACACAGCCACACCGACCAACGACACAGCCAGACCGACCAACGACACAGCCAGGCCTACCAGCAACACAGCCACACCGACCAACGACACAGCCAGACCGACCAGCGACATAGCCAGACTGACCAGCGACACAGCCAGACCGACCAGCGACACAGCCAGACCGACCAGCGACACAGCCAGGCCTACCAGCAACACAGCCACTCCGACCAACGACACAGCCAGACTGACCAGCGACACAGCCAGACCGACCAACGACACAGCCAGACCGACCAGCGACACAGCCAGACCGACCAGCGACACAGCCAGACCGACCAGCGACACAGCCAGGCCTACCAGCGACACAGCCACACCGACCAACGACACAGCCAGACCGACCAGCGACACAGCCAGACCGACCAGCGACACAGCCAGACTGACCAGCAACACAGCCACACCAACCAACGACACAGCCAGACCGACCAACGACACAGCCAGGTCTACCAGCAACACAGCCACACCGACCAACGACACAGCCAGACCGACCAGCGACACAGCCAGGCCTACCAGCAACACAGCCAGACCGACCAACGACACAGCCAGACTGACCAGCGACACAGCCAGACCGACCAACGACACAGCCAGGCCTACCAGCCACACAGCCACACCGACCAACGACACAGCCAGACCGACCAACGACACAGCCAGGCCTACCAGCAACACAGCCACACCGACCAACGACACAGCCAGACCGACCAGCGACATAGCCAGACTGACCAGCGACACAGCCAGACCGACCAGCGACACAGCCAGACCGACCAACGACACAGCCAGGCCTACCAGCAACACAGCCACTCCGACCAACGACACAGCCAGACTGACCAGCGACACAGCCAGACCGACCAACGACACAGCCAGACCGACCAGCGACACAGCCAGACCGACCAGCGACACAGCCAGACCGACCAGCGACACAGCCAGGCCTACCAGCGACACAGCCACACCGACCAACGACACAGCCAGACCGACCAGCGACACAGCCAGACCGACCAGCAACACAGCCAGACCGACCAACGACACAGCCAGGCCTACCAGCAACACAGCCACACCGACCAACGACACAGCCAGACCGACCAACGACACAGCCAGACCGACCAACGACACAGCCAGACCGACCAGCGACACAGCCAGACCGACCAACGGCACAGCCAGGCCTACCAGCAGCACAGCCACACCGACCAACGACACAGCCAGACCGACCAGCGACACAGCCAGACTGACCAGCAACACAGCCAGACTGACCAGCGACACAGCCAGACCGACCAACGACACAGCCAGGCCGACCAGTGACACAGCCAGACTGACCAACGACACAGCCAGGCCTGCCAACGACACAGCCAGGCCTACCAACGACACAGCCAGACCGACCAGTGACACAGCCAGACTGACCAGCGACACAGCCAGACCGACCAACGACACAGCCAGGCCGACCAACGACATAGCCAGGCCGACCAGCGACACAGCCAGACCGACCAACAACACAGCCAGGCCTACCAGCGACACAGCCAGACCGACCAACGACACAGCCAGGCCAACCAGCGACACAGCCAGACCGACCAGCGACACAGCCAGACTGACCAGCGACACAGCCAGACCGACCAACGACATAGCCAGGCCGACCAGCGACACAGCCAGGCCTACCAGCGACACAGCCAGACCGACCAACGACACAGCCAGACCGACCAACGACACAGCCAGACCGACCAACGACACAGCCAGGCCGACCAACGACACAGCCAGGCCGACCAGCGACACAGCCCGGCCTACCAGCGACACAGCCCGGCCTACCAGCGACACAGCCTGGCCTACCAGCGACACAGCCAGGCCTACCAACGACACAGCTAGACTGACCAGCGACACAGCCAGGCCTACCAACGACACAGCCAGGCCTACCAACGACACAGCCAGACCTACCAGCGACACAGCCAGACCGACCAGCGACACAGCTAGACTGACCAGCGACACAGCCAGGCCTACCAGCGACACAGCCAGGCCTACCAGCGACACAGCCAGACCGACCAGCGACACAGCCAGACTGACCAGCGACACAGCCAGACTGACCAGCGACACAGCCAGGCCTACCAGCGACACAGCCAGACCGACCAACGACACAGCCAGGCCTACCAGCGACACAGCCCGGCCTACCAGCGACACAGCCAGACAGACCAGCGACACAGCCAGACTGACCAGCGACACAGCCAGACTGACCAGCGACACAGCCAGGCCTACCAGCGACATAGCTAGAATGACCAACGACACAGCCAGGCCTACCAGCGACACAGCCAGGCCTACCAGCGACACAGCCAGGCCTACCAGCGACACAGCCTGGCCTACCAACGACACAGCCAGGCCGACCAGCGACACAGCCAGGCCGACCAGCGACACAGCCAGGCCTACCAGCGACACAGCCCGGCCTACCAGCGACACAGCCCGGCCTACCAGCGACACAGCCCGGCCTACCAGCGACACAGCCAGGCCTACCAACGACACAGCCCAGCCTACCAACGACACAGCCCAGCCTACCAGCGACACAGCCAGGCCGACCAGCGACACAGCCAGACCGACCAGCGACACAGCCAGACCGACCAGCGACACAGCCAGACCGGCCAACGAGACAGCCAGGCCGACCAACGACATAGCCAGGCCGACCAGCGACACAGCCAGGCCTACCAACGACACAGCCAGGCCTACCAGCGACACAGCCAGACTGATCAACGACACAGCCCGGCCTACCAGCGACACAGCCCGGCCTACCAGGGACACAGCCAGGCCTACCAACGACACAGCCCGGCCTACCAGCGACACAGCCACACCGACCAGCGACACAGCCAGACCGACCAGCGACACAGCCCGGCCTACCAGCGACACAGCCCGGCCTACCAGCAACACAGCCACACCGACTAACGACACAGCCAGACCGACCAGCGACATAGCCCGGCCTACCAGCGACACAGCCAGACCGACCAGCGACACAGCCAGACCGACCAGCGACACAGCCCGGCCTACCAGCGACGCTGCCAGGCCTACCAACGACACAGCCCAGCCTACCAGCGACACAGCCCGGCCTACCAGCGACACAGCCCGGCCTACCAGCGACACAGCCAGACCGACCAGCGACACAGCCCGGCCTACCAGCGACACAGCCAGGCCTACCAGTGACACAGCCCGACCTACCAGCGACACAGCCAGGCCTACCAGCGACACAGCCACACCGACCAACGACACAGCCAGACCGACCAACGACACAGCCCGGCCTACCAGCGACACAGCCAGACCGACCAGCGACACAGCCAGACCGACCAGCGACACAGCCAGGCCTACCAGCGACACAGCCAGGCCTACCAGCAACACAGCCACACCGACCAACGACACAGCCAGACCGACCAACGACACAGCCCGGCCTACCAGCGACACAGCCAGACCGACCAGCGACACAGCCAGACCGACCAGCGACACAGCCCGGCCTACCAGCGACGCAGCCAGGCCTACCAACGACACAGCCCAGCCTACCAGCGACACAGCCCGGCCTACCAGCGACACAGCCAGACCGACCAGCGACACAGCCAGGCCTACCAGTGACACAGCCAGACCGACCAATGACACAGCCAGGCCTACCAGCGACACAGCCCGGCCGACCAGTGACACAGCCAGGCCTACCAGCGACACAGCCAGGCCAGCCAGTCTCAAATATGTCTTCTTCTGGGAGCCCTTCCTCACATCGTCAGCGAACTGAGGTAATTTTTTCTTTTCTTTTTTGTGATAACATTTTTCGTACACATATCCCTATATGCATTAATTCTTGTTTAACAGGAAGCTGCAGCAGCAGAAGAGGCGCTTTCAGAAGGAGATGGACGGTGTGGAGAAAGACCCGGAGCGGGCTCGCAGAGTGTAAGTTTCTTACATGCAGAAACAGATCATCACAGACATCACAGTACACCCAACACATAAGCCTACATCCAAGCACGTAATGTTTTTTTTTATAGTCTTCCGATTCTAGGGCTGAACGTAGAGGTCCTCAAAGCGCCTCCCAGGGTCGTCGGCATGAGCATTGGGGCGGTCAGCAGAGAGTAAGTACTTTTTTTTTTTTGGTTTATGTATTTTTCAACTGCATGTGGATGATTATTTTTTTTTAATTCGTTTATTGAACAAAAAGGAGAATAACATACATATTGGCTTATGATAATAAAATACACGCATAGCCCTTACAAATATACAGAAAACAGTCGGTTATACATTGTGAAGCATGCATATCAGTTGACTTTCACCAGCTGTTATTGTGGCGCCCCTGAGGCTCAGTCGCCACAGAGGTACTGCACCTCCTCCTGAGGTGTGGTGCCCCACCATCCAGGTAAGGTGGTAACACCTGACCATACTCCAGCACCTGCACCCCACACCACAAAGTAGTGTAGCAAAGCACCTTCGGCGGCTCCCTGCTTGGAACACGAAACGTGCTGGGTGGTGAGTGGGGCTTAGTGACATTAAATAGAGCGGGAAGAGTTTAGGTGGAGAGTTGTTGTTCAGTTGGAGAGAGAAGAAGATCCCCAGAGAGAGGGATAGATGGATGGAAGTGCTGCAGCAGATCCCAGTGACCTGGTCCTGCTGGCACAGGAAAGGAAGAGAGAGAGAGCGACATAGACTGAAAGCCTGATTCTCCATAGAAAGAAAGATTAGTACGGAACGTGAGGTAAAAAGAGAACAAGGACCGGGGTTAGAGGAGAACCCTTCCTAGAAGTTCTAAGCGCAAGGCCGGGGCCCGGTCCACGAGGTTGTATGGATACTATTGGTCCTGCAGCAGACACCGGAGGAATAGAAGTAGTGACCGCTTTATTCCCACACAAGACTTGGGGGCACAACAGCAACTGGACAGTGAGCCGGGACTTAGTAGCAAGGAGTCCCCGAAGCAGGCTACAGCTGGCTGCCGTACAAGTAGAGTTCATAAGAACATTGAACAGGAGGAACTCCAGTGTAACTCAGTACTAGGAGTACTTCACCAAAAGGCGCTATAAGAGGAGACGTTCAGAAAAGGCACATGTTGGCGGAGTGTTGGAAAGGAGAATTCCATTTGGCCTGGAGGTTGACTGAGTCCCTGACCCGGAGGACACAGTACGGAAGCAGGCACCTGTGTGTACAACAGACTGTGAGTAAAGCTTTGGAACTACATGCCCTTGTGTCCTCCACTCATTCCTGCGCCACACACCTGGCACCACTACATCCCTGTGCCTACACTGCACCAGTCCTGCAACGCTTATCTACACTGCCCTGGGACTACAGCTTCACCTGTGGGGAGCTATAACATCTTTGCTGCGCCATACCAACAGTCCCAGAGGATCTGCATGCAGCATCGGCCTAACACCCCCCTTGCCGAACACCACAGATGGCGTCACAATCACTTATAAACTTTATTCCCAACTCTACCCCTTTTACATGGGCGCCCAGGGCCACGGACCGGGTCACCTCTGCTGTGACAATCCCCTCTAAGAGACCGGCCCGGTACTGAGTACCCCACAGCCCCGGGAAAGCGACCCATTTTGGCGTCACGAACAGGATGTCGAGACTCGATGCCATCGGGTTCTGTGTGCCTAGGACTTAAAACTTTTGGAAATGTGCAGAAGACCTAATTTAATAGACTGTAAAATGAATGCTAAAAATGGCCGCCAGTGCGGTGAAAAAGGGCGTGACACTATGGGTGGTCCTAAGAAAAGAGCGCGGACTGTCCTGGGCCTCCCCTGTCTGAACTTCTATGTGACAGCAACATGGTCCACCCCCCCGAGGGGTTCGTATACTGGCTTGGTATGGAGGAGTTGGAAGAAGATGCCGCCCCCAGAAGGAGGAGCGGAAGCCAGTGGCGGGAAAAGAGCCGAGGCGGGAAGGAGAACGCCAGAACGCCATGATGGATGGAGAGAAGAAGCCAGAGGAATGTGGGGAGAAAAAGCAGCTTGCCCCCAGGCCGCCCCTGCGGAGTATACGACCGCTGAGACACCATCTGCAGCGCCCACCACCGCCTCAAAACAGATATTGCCATTGGATGAGGCCTGCCCGGAAGAGGTATATGAGGATCTCGGAGCAGAATGGACAGGGGCCGTGTCCCCGCCCGGACCCGGCGCGGCCTAGCAGGCCTGTACCGACGGCTTTGGCCGAAACCAACCTTGCCCCGGCTCGGATCCAGCTGCAACCCGCTCCGCAGGCGACTCTGGGAGTAGCGGCCACCTCTGTTTGCTGCCATGTACCTGCGCCGGGACCGGAGCCTCCTAGTCGGGAAGCGCAAGGTATGATCACCGCGCCTGACATGACCCTAGTGCTAGGAATGGCGCCAGTGACTAGGAATGGTCTAATTGCCCCCTGCCGATGACTCCAGGCCGCAGTGACGCCCGCTGAGGTCACGATGGACCTAGAAGAACAAAACCCGGTGGTACCGGCGATAACATTTGCTGAGTCGTTGGTGGCAGTGGGGGTACCATCGGTAATAGCTGACACGCCATCCCCGCAGGCAGTCGATGTTTCGGTCGCCCTTTCCTTTACCCCAACCACTCCCAATCTCACCCCTTGGGAAGAGGAGTACCTGCGATCGGGAGACCATCAGCAACAGGATGAGGACACCCAGACCATCTCCCCTGGAACCAGCTTCCAGAACCCCAGGAGGGGACAATTAGCCCTAATATTGACTTAAACTAACTCTCGTTACCCAGGAGGGTATTTGCACCTTTGCTCTTGTTTTCTATTTTTTTTTGGTTATCATGTTGTAGTTTTCTTGTTTTCTTCCCATTTGTTGCCCAGTTTGGTTGGCAGCCTTTACACTTGAACTATGGAGATCATGGACGCTGAGTGATCCAGAACTGTAATTGTAAATAGTTTGCACCTCTTTAGGTGCTTTCTCTTGGTTTTACATAGGAACCTGCCCTTGGAACAAGGACTACCTCGTTATAGGGACATTTCCAGACCTGATGGCCAGTCCAATGTCTACTCTTTGCACTTATTGATATTGCTTAGTATTTTTGAACAAGAAAATAGAAAGTGATAGTGTGAAGTGAAAGTACTAATGACAGATTTCATAGGGTTTAATTGAGAAAGAAGTACAGTGAATGTTTTACAATGTTGAATAAAGATGTGAGAATTGAATAAAAATATGCAGATGACGAATCAGGCAATAACGGTTGTCACTCCTAAGACCGAAAGGAAAAGAAGAGAGTAGAAAATGTGAAAGATAACAGAAAAGAAATGTGTTACTAAAGCTGATAGTGAATTTGCTTCCATAGCACTTTAAATTAGGTAGCATAACTTTAAATATA
This sequence comes from Dendrobates tinctorius, assembly GCF_039654945.1. Classification (NCBI taxonomy): domain Eukaryota; kingdom Metazoa; phylum Chordata; class Amphibia; order Anura; family Dendrobatidae; genus Dendrobates; species Dendrobates tinctorius. Next base: position 1,932,972 of record NW_027361862.1, on the reverse strand, counting down.
GATAGACAGTTAAATTGTTTGTAACGTTCAAGAAACAGTGCCTCCCACATTGGGAAGTTTAGTATAAGACATGTTCATTATGCAATATAAAAATTTGTATGTTCTTGTATTGTCAACTTTGTTTCCTTGCAGCCCGCGGACATGCTGTCTTTAATGGGGGGGTATGTGGTGCCCCTGAGGTTCAGTCGCCACAGAGGTACTGCACCTCCTCCTGAGGTGTGGTGCCCCACCATCCAGGTAAGGTGGACGCTCCTGACCATACTCCAAAATCTGCACCCCACACCACAAAGAAGTGTAGCAAAGCACCTTCGGCGGCTCCCTGCTTGGAGTGTAGCAAAGCACCCATTGGTGGCTCCCTGCTTGGAACACGAAACGTGGTGGGTGGAGCTTAGTGACATTAAAGAGAGCGGGAAGAGTTTAGGTGAAGAGTTGTTGTTCAGTTGGAGAGAGAAGAAGATCCCCAGAGAGAGGGATAGATGGATGGCAGTGCTGCAGCAGATCCTAGTGACCTGGGTCTACTGGCACAGGAAAGGAAGAGAGAGAGAGCAACATAGACTGAAAGCCTGATTTTCCATAGAAAGAAAGATTAGTACGGAACGTGAGGCGTAAAAGAGAACAGAGGACTTGGGTTAGAAGAGAACCCTTCCTAGAAGTTCTAAGCGCAAGGCCGGGGCCCGGTCCCCGAGGTTGTATGGATAATAATAATCTAATAATAAATAATCTTTATTTTTATATAGCGCTAACATATTCCGCAGCGCTTTACGGTTTGCACATATTTTCATCACTGTCCCTGATGGGGCTCACAATCTAAATTCCCTATCAGTATGTCTTTGGAGTGTGGGAGGAAACCGGAGTGCCCGGAGGAAACCCACGCAAACACGGGGAGAACATACAAACTCCTTGCAGATGTTGTCCTTGGTGGGATTCGAACCACTGAGCCACCGTGCTGCCCACCACTGAGCCACAGTGCTGCAGCAGACACCATACTAATGGTCCTGCAGCAGACACCGGAGGAATAGAAGTAGTGACCGCTTTATTCCCACACAAGACTTGGGGGCACAACAGCAACTGGATAGTGAGCCGGGACTTAGTAGCAAGGAGTCCCCGAAGCAGGCTACAGCTGTCTGCCATACAAGTAGAGTTCATAAGAACATCGGACAGGAGGAACTCCAGTGTAACTCAGAACTAGGAGTACTTCACTTAAATTTGCTATAAGAGGAGATGTTCAGAAAGGCACATGTTGGTGGAGTGTTGGAAAGGAGTATTCCATCTGGCCTGGAGGTTGACTGAGTCCCTAGCCCGGAGGACATGGCACGGAGGCAGGCACTTGTTTGTACAACAGACTGTGAGTAAAGCTTTGGAACTACGTGCCCTTGTGTCCTCCACTCATTCCTGCGCCACTCACCTGGCACCACTACATCCCTGTGCCTACACTGCACCAGTCCTGCAATGCTTATCTATACTGCCCTGGGACTACAGCTTCACCTGTGGGGAGCTATAACATCTTTGCTGCGCCATACCATCAGTCCCAGAGGATCTGCATGCAGCGTCGGCCTAACAACCCCCTTGCCGAACACCACAGATGGCGTCACAAATCACTTATAAACTTTATTCCCAACTCTACCCCTTTTACATGGGCGCCCAGGGCCACGGACCGGGTCACCTCTGCTGTGACAATCCCCTCTGAGAGACCGGCCCGGTACCGAGTACCCCACAGCCCTGGGAGGGCGACCCATTATCATATTATTCATTCAGATAATAAAGAACATTCCTAAACTACAACTACAACTATATCAACTGGTGCCTACTACTGCGCAGCTTAATATCTTATATCATGTTATCTCACATATGATGTCTCAATTTTGCAAAGTAAGGTGAGAGGAATTCCACCTCTCCCAGATCTTCTCAAACTTGCCCGGGCATCCCCTATTTTGATAAAGCGTACGTTCGTATGGAACAATTGAGTTCATCAAGTCAATCCACATTCTAAGGGAGGGACATGAACCCCCCATCCACCGTAGTGCCAACACCTTCCGTGCCATAAACAGTGTTTCACGCAGAAAAATCCCGTCATAATGACCCCAATTCTCCTCATCCCATACCCCAAACAAGCAGACCAGTGGTACAAGAGGAACCGGGGCCCGCATCAAGGATGACAAAAGCAGGGTCACCTCTTTCCAGTACTGTAAAATAATAGGACATTGGCAGATCATATGAACAAAATCCGCATCTGGTGAATGACATCGCAGACATTCTGATGATTGAAGTCGACCCATCCTGAAAAGTCGTGTCGGAGTTAAGTATGATTGATTAATTATATACAGCTGTATCATTCTGTTATTAATAGATGGTGATACTCCGATCGGAGATTCCAGGATCTCCTCCCACTCCTCTCCCTGAGCATCAGGGAATAGTCTGTCCCATTTCCTTTTAATAGAGCTTATAGCAGATTCCGTTCCCACTGACAGCATGTACGTGTATAAAGAGGAGATGAGATCCTGCGAATTAAGGATTCCTATCAGAGGCAGAGATGAGATAGTACAGTCCACACTATTTTCCGGTTTTCTTGCAATATTATTGGCTTATAAAGTGAAATGATTTTATTGGTAGATGAGAACTTTGCATAATTAAGCAAAATGTTATAAAAGAAGTGACTAAAATAAAGGGGCTTAGTGATCTGCCTCGATCCTCCCGTACAGAGACCCCCGTCTCCTTGTGTTCATTTGCGTTGCTAGCAACACTGGAATAATTTGGAAATCACTGGCTCAACCGTGAAGGGTTAATTTAGCCCTCCCAAAATAGCTACCTCGACAGTGGCGCCCAACGTGGGGCCCCCGAACAGGGACGCCTCTGTCCCCGGAGGACAACAAGACAAAGGACCCTCGGAGCAGACACGGGTGCTGGAAAATTGGGACTGATCACCCCCCACGACCACGGTAAGTTGGCAGTTATACTGTTCAGACTGACCGTTGGTGTGGTTTTCCTGTACTTGTTGCTGCAAAGAGGATCTGAGGTTTGTCCCCTGGTGGGGTGATTCATGGGTGGAATCATATAGAGGTCCAGTCCCGTTGGGGGCCCAGTGCTCGAACCGTGCCTCATAAGGGACGGACACCCCGGATTGACCAGTGATTGTGACATTCTTTATAGTCAAAATATCCTGAATTCCTGATCATTGTTAGTAATCAGGCGTGGTCATGTGATCGAAGATGGGTAGGATACGTAACTCAGGTATATATAGATAGATATATGAACAACGACAAAGCAAAGTCCAGCAATAACGTGAGCAATCCAGGATGCTGTTAAAAAATTTTTTCTTTTTATTCATAAATCCATTAAAATGCAATGGTCCAAGCAGTTCAAAACAGCAATAACGCAGGAAAGTTGTGCAGATAGGACTACGCGTTTCAGAGGTAGAACCCGCCTTCTTCACGGTCCAGAATCCAGTGATTGGACCATTGCATTTTAATGGATTTATGAATAAAAAGAAAAAATTTTTTAACAGCATCCTGGATTGCTCACGTTATTGCTGGACTTTGCTTTGTCGTTGTTCACATTTGTATGGATGGACTCCTACATCCAGATCCGGGCACAACGGAGTTAACCAGGTCAGCTGAGGTTCCAGGTGGTTCACAGGAGTGAGCTGGTCTATATTGTTGGATTTATAGATAGATATATATAACCAGAGGTGTCCGGAGGGATAGTCTGAGACGCACTCCTCCTTTCACTGAGTACCGCAAATTTTGGGCTTCCCAGAGGGGGTTGACCCTGTGGAACAAACGGAGACGGCTGCTCCAGTATTGTGCACAATTTGTCAGGATATTTAGCTCTAAAGGAGAGAATTATGTTTCTGTGGAAGAAAAAGAAAAGTTTGGAATTGTGTGAAGGATCAGATACTGTTAGTCTTATGATTCAAAGACGAGGAAAGAAATTTGTCAAGAATGCAGGAAAAATATTTTCGATTCTGGGATTTCCTAAGGGCGGGAGGTTGCAGCCTACACTATGGGATGAAGGAGTTAAAAAAATAAATAAATAAATAAAGGGAGATTGACTGATGATGGATTACTTGAAGGCGCTGTGGAATTCCGTGGCTTGGCACATAAATTGTATAATGAAGGTTATGTGGACATTGAACAGCAAGTGAGTTCTGATTGTTTCTGTTACTGCTATGTTGAAGAAGGAAAAACTGTCTATTATGACAGGGATGGGATGTTTTTGGTTCAAGAAAGTGATTGTGGTATGAGAATGTGATTGATTAAAGAAGGAACTAAGATCCAGACAATGTGTCAGGCAGTCGAATAGTTAAAAGTGATGATTTGAAACAAGAAGTTTCCCTGCTAGATGATAAGGTCCCTCCCCAGGAAATCAAGCCTCCTCCCGACTGTAAGCTCTGTGCCCCTTAACCCTAAGGCACTGATGTATCCTGGACTACCAAAACTCAGTATGCCCCCACCCTATGATCCTGCCGGGTGGATCTGTGCTGTATGTGTAGTTACTAATCCTCAGTGGAGAGAGGTCTGTTATAATTGTGGCACAAGAAGACCGAGAGTTGCAGCCCCCACCTCTGCTAACGGCACCTATTATCATCCGCCGCCAGCCTTAGTCCCCGTTATTGCTAGTGGTTGAGTATCCACCCCTTCCATTTACCAGCTCCAGAGGAAAAAAAAAAAAAGTTTTCAGAAGACTTTAACCCGCTCTGTTCAGCAGAGAGAAAAAAAAGAGCAAACAGCAGCCTCCAGCCCCCACCGCAGCTGCGAGCACACAGTGTGCCCTTCAGCCCACACAGCAAACTCTCGCCCCCCCCTCAGACTTCAGCTAGTGGGAACCCTGCTCCTCAGCCCCTCCCTGCTAATTCTCGTTACTGCTCAGTTCGTGATCTCTCCCACATGTCCAGTAAATTTACTAGGGGCAGATTTATTATCACAGTTCTGCTCCAGAATACAATTCCAAGATGATGGTCAGATGTTTTTTTTTTGTTCTAAAATCCCTATGTAGATGAAGACAGTGAGGAAATCTGTATTTTGCATGCCCTTTCTACAGTTATGATGGCCCTGATAGGCCCAGATCCACCCCCAATATTGCCTGAGGATCAATGACTCACCCCATACCTCTCAGAGATACCATCTAAACTCTGGTCGAAAGGGCCAAATGATATAGGGAAAATGCTTGTAGAACCAGTAAAAGTGTTTCTCAAACCTGGTGCCTAATCCACATACTCTTTTGTCCCAAATACCCCAGGATGCTGCTTGGTTTACAGTTATTGATCTTACGAATGCCTTCTTTAGCATTCCGTTACACCCAGACTGCCAGTTTCTATTTGCATTCACTTATCAGGAACGACAGTTAATATGGACAGTTATGTCACAAGGGGCCCAAAACAGTCCCAACCAGTTTTCAAAAAAAATATGAGCAGGTGTCTTTTGCCATTGTTGCCACTGTTAGCCTCCTTAAAGCATCTGGCAGCACTGAACTGTTGGGTTTTGGCCTCGAGACTTCAGTTCTGCCTTGGTCAAGTGATATTCTTGGGTCACTGTCTCCTTCAGGGTGTCAGACACCTCGCAGAAGAACGAAAAATAGCTGTCAGCTCCCTTCCTTTCCCAAAAGATGAAACTAGATGAAACTGAACTCCAGCGTTTTCTTGGACTATGCACTTATTGTTGTCAGTGGACACCGGATGCATCCCGCATAATGCAACCCCTTTACAACGCCTTGAAAGACGGCATAATGAACTATAAGGAGAGATGGCAGTGATGAGGATTACCTCCAATATGATTGTTCCCTACTTCTGATAGAAGAAACAGCTACTCCACCAAATGTCAGTGAGAACCCACTCCCAAATCCTGATCTGGTGTTATACACGGATGGTTCAAGATATGCTGATGAGTTTGGTAGATTCCACACGGGATATGCTGTTACCACAGAGGACAGTGTAGTCCCCGCAGCTGCACTCCCGCCCTCACAGTCAGCACAAGAAGCAGAACTCCAGGCTCTGTCTACTGCATGTACTTTGGCCAAGAACAGACGGGCTAATATATACACGGACTCACGGTATGCATTTGGTATTGCTCATGATTTTGGGGCTCTATGGGCCAATCGAGGGTTTATTACTACTGCCCGAACCCCAGTGAAAAATGCTGAAGCTGTTAAAACCCTCATGGACTCGATCAAATTACCTACTCAGGTGGCTATTATCAAAGTGAAGTCCACAGACTGTTAGCAACGCATTTGCGGATATGCAAGCAAAAGCCGCCGCTCTCTTACCCGTTGAACCAACCATACCAACTATGGTGACCACACGCTCTCAGCGTAAACAGTTACAAGAAGCATTGACCCTACAAGAACCTGATGATCTACAACAGACTGAAGTTTTCTGTCGGACCCCGCGAGACCGCTTAATGACGATGCAGAGAATGTCTCCAAAGGAAGAGGTGAAGCAATGGAAGACTGATGGGGCACGTATGGATAATGGTCTCTGGAAAAAGGACCAACTCGTGTGTCTCCCTAAGCGGATGTACCCTGCTATTGCCATATGGGGACATGGGCCTACACATCGAGGAAAGAATCAGGCCCTCGCACTGGTGCAAAAATTCTACTGGGCCCCAGTTCTCCAGTTGGCCGGAAGCATTCCATTACCAATATGACTGCAAAGACCACAGCGAAGAAACTGGTGATGGAAGTTACAGTGGGGCAAAAAAGTATTTAGTCAGTCAGCAATAGTGCAAGTTCCACCACTTAAAAAGATGAGAGGCGTCTGTAATTTACATCATAGGTAGACCTCAACTATGGGAGACAAACTGAAAAAAAAAAATCCAGAAAATCACATTGTCTGTTTTTGTTTCATTTTATTTGCATATTAAGGAGGAAAATAAGTATTTGGTCAGAAACAAGCAATCAAGATTTCTGGCTCTCACAGACCTGTAACTTCTTCTTTAAGAGTCTCCTCTTTCCTCCACTCATTACCTGTAGTAATGGCACCTGTTTAAACTTGTTATCAGTATAAAAAGACACCTGTGCACACCCTCAAACAGTCTGACTCCAAACTCCACTATGGTGAAGACCAAAGAGCTGTCAAAGGACACCAGAAACAAAATTGTAGCCCTGCACCAGGCTGGGAAGACTGAATCTGCAATAGCCAACCAGCTTGGAGTGAAGAAATCAACTGTGGGAGCAATAATTAGAAAATGGAAGACATACAAGACCACTGATAATCTCCCTCGATCTAGTGCTCCACGCAAAATCCCACCCCGTGGGGTCAGAATGATCACAAGAACGGTGAGCAAAAATCCCAGAACCATGCGGGGGGACCTAGTGAATGAACTGCAGAGAGCTGGGACCAATGTAACAAGGCCTACCATAAGTAACACACTACGCCACCATGGACTCAGATCCTGCAGTGCCAGACGTGTCCCACTGCTTAAGCCTGTACATGTCCAGGCCCGTCTGAAGTTTGCTAGAGAGCATTTGGATGATCCAGAGGAGTTTTGGGAGAATGTCCTATGGTCTGATGAAACCAAACTGGAACTGTTTGGTAGAAACACAACTTGTCGTGTTTGGAGGAAAAAGAATACTGAGTTGCATCCATCAAACACCATACCTACTGTAAAGCATGGTGTTGGAAACATCATGCTTTGGGGCTGTTTCTCTGCAAAGGGGCCAGGGCGAATGATCCGGGTACATGAAAGAATGAATGGGGCCATGTATCGTGAGATTTTGAGTGCAAACCTCCTTCCATCAGCAAGGGCATTGAAGATGAAACGTGGCTGGGTCTTTCAACATGACAATGATCCAAAGCACACCGCCAGGGCAACGAAGGAGTGGATTCGTAAGAAGCATTTCAGGGTCCTGGAGTGGCCTAGCCAGTCTCCAGATCTCAACCCTATAGAAAACCTTTGGAGGGAGTTGAAAGTTCGTGTTGCCAAGCGAAAAGCCAAAAACATCACTGCTCTAGAGGAGATCTGCATGGAGGAATGGGCCAACATACCAACAACAGTGTGTGGCAACCTTGTGAAGACTTACAGAAAACGTTTGACCTCTGTCATTGCCAACAAAGGATATATCACAAAGTATTGAGATGAAATTTTGTTTCTGACCAAATCCTTATTTTCCACCATAATATGCAAATAAAATGAAAAAAAAACAGACAATGTGATTTTCTGGATTTTTTTTTCTCAGTTTGTCTCCCATAGTTGAGGTCTACCTATGATGTAAATTACAGACGCCTCTCATCTTTTTAAGTGGTGGAACTTGCACTATTGCTGACTGACTAAATACTTTTTTGCCCCACTGTATATGCAGATATGGGGTTCCAGAAGTTGTTGAAAGTGATCAAGGCCCGGGCTTTTCTTCTCATGTGTACTAAGAAGTTCTGACAATGCTTGGATCCACTGTAGCCCTCCATACTCCGTACCACCCACAATCCAGTGGGGAAGTTGAGAGGCTGAACAGCACACTGAAGGGACAATTGACCAAAATGATGCAGGAGACTACGGCTCCATGGCCAGAGCTCCTACCCATTGTACTATACCATACCCGTACTACCCCTATTGCAAAACATGGCCTGTCCCCATATGAGATATTGTTTGGAGCTAGGCCCCCAGTTGCAAATTTCCAGCCTCAGCAGTTATCAGAAGAAACTGACCGTGTTGTTCAATATGTTATTCTACTTAATAAAAATCTTGCTAACACCCATGTTCTAGTTTTCTCTTCTTTTCCAGATTCAGCAGAAACCGACACCTGTCATAACCTGAAGCCTGGTGATTTGGTAGTCGTGAAGAAGCATGTCAGGAAGCACGGACTAGAACCCTTGTATGACGGTCCCTATCAAGTCCTCCTCATCACCCAACAAGCCAATAGCAAATGAAGGGGACATAATGTTTTGGCTTTTCGTATTTTCCATATTATTATTGGTAGACGTTAAAAGTTAAAGTTAGAAGATATTCAAAGACTCAGATCAATACGATAAAGACAATGATCGTAATAAGGACAGATGGTGGTCAGACACCTTCTCCTTTCTCAATCCAGCCAATTGATTTAAGGGAATTGGGGGCTGGATAGCTGGGATCTTACAAAGCTTGTTACACATTGCTGCCTGTATCCTTGTTGTATATATGATACTAAAACTTGTTCTTTGGTGTATTTCTGTATGTATTAGGAAATTCTGCACTAAGACAGCTAATGATGATACCAAAGGTGTCGTTGCCCCTGCTCTTCTCTGCACCGATCTCAAAAGGCTACTTGATGAAGATGTTGAAGCCAAGCACATGTCTACCTACAAAAGATCCCCACCACCGTCATCAAAAATTGTTATTCGTGAACTGCAGTATACAGGGGGGACGGGTGCGCCGCGACAGCCATGACTGATAACACGGCATCAGTCATGTGAAGACCAGTACCCCTCAAGCTGTTAGCTTGGGATAACACCTCTGATGCTGCATATGTGTTGAAAAATTTATCTAGGGGGGAATGTGAAGGGTTAATACTAAAATCAGAGTTGAAGTTTCATTTTATCCATTCTCTGGAGGTTTCGTTTCTCTGTTTTTGTTGTTGTAAGATAAATTTTTGTAATTGGCATGGGCTGTCATGAAACCAGACTGTTCCCATCTGTATAAGATAAGGGAGGCGGGGGTGTAAAACTCTGAAGAATATGCCATTATACTACTTTCTACGCTATTTAGGTACGGACATATATGTATTTTCCGGTTTTCTTGCAATATTATTGGCTTATAAAGTGAAATGATGCTATTGGTAGATGAGAACTTTGCATAATTAAGCAAAATGTTATAAAAGAAGTGACTAAAATAAAGTGGCTTATTGATCTGTCTCGATCCTCCCGTACAGAGACCCCAGTCTCCGTGTGGTCATTTGAGTTGATAGCAACACTGGAATAATTTGGAAATCACTGGCTCAACCGTGAAGGGTTAATTTAGCCCTCCCAAAATAGCTACCTCGACACCCCCACATCTCATGTGTGATTGAAGAGCCGATCTCAGCTGTAAATAACGGAAAAACTGGGATCTCGGGATATCATGTGCAACCTGTAATTGCTCAAAAGACACCAAGGTCCCCTGGTCAGACAAGTCTCCCATCGAGGAAACATTATGTTGCATCCAAAAAACAGTGGATGGGTGGTTCAGTAGTTCTGGGAGATAGTCATTATTCCATAGGGGCATCTCAGCTATAAAATCTTTAAACCCAATCGCTTTCTTAATCTGTCTCCATACTAATCGCGCCAGTCGGAGCAAGGGTAGTAGGCGAGGGACATTAGTCCTCTCCAACTCAAGGAAACCTAGTGGGCAGTCAGTCCGCGCAGCATGGAGTAGGTAGCTTTCCGAATCGGGGAGGCAATTACCCGGAATCCATTTATTTAAAGCTTTAGCTTGCCCAGCCAAATGGTATAAGAAAAAATCTGGTAACGCCACCCCACGTCCCTTGGTCTCTGCAGGGTAGTCAATTTAAGTTTGGGCCTAGTTTTCCCTAAGATGAAAGACATGATCTGGGAATTGAGATTTACAAAGAAGGACTTGGGTACTATTACGGCACTATGCTGAGGGGAGTAGCTAAGCTTGGGGAGTAATATCATTTTTATTAGGTTTATACGTCCGGCCACAGGCAGCGGGAGTTGGCTCCAAGTTGTGAATTTCATATTAACTAGTAGAGTTGAGCGAAACGGGTCGAAAAATTTCAAAAGTCGCCGACTTTTGGCAAAGTCGGGTTTCATGAAACGAAACCCCACCCTAGGATGAGGTCGGCCACGAGGTCGGCGACTTACGCGCCAAAGTCGCGTTTCAAAAGTTTGTTTTGCGCTCTTTTTCAGCCAATCAGGATCCACGGACACTGTGGGCAACGTGATGACATAGGCAGGGGTCACCACCATCTTTCAGAAGGGCATGCAAGTGATTGGCTTGCTTTGGTGGGCGTCACAGGGGGTATAAAAGGGCGTGCACGCCGACCGCCATCTTACTTCTGCCGATCTCAATATAGGGAGAGGTTGCTGCTGATTCTGTAGGGAGAGCGTTAGGCAGGGAAGAAGACAAAAAAACTGCTTCTGCTGCTAGCGATTTGGCCTGCACAACACACCAGTCACTGTGTGTGCAGTGCAAGGGGAGGCTATATAGTGGTGTATCAGTGGTGTTGGTTGTTGGGCTGCCTTCTAAGGCTTCCTGACATTCCTGCATTGCTGTTTACCCACTGCTCCGCAAACTGCTTTTCTAAAAGCAATCCCAATTTTTTTTTTTGTCCTGCTGAGAAGAAAAAAAAACTGCTTCTGCTGCTAGCGATTTGGCCTGCACAACACACCAGTCACTGTGTGTGCAGTGCAAGGGGAGGCTATATTGTGGTGTATCAGTGGTGTTGGTTGTTGGGCTGCCTTTTAAGGCTTCCTGACAGGCTGGCATTGCTGTTTACCCACTGCTCTGCAAACTGCTTTTTTAAAAGCAATCCAATCTCCCTTATCCTCTAGTCACTTTTGTCACAGCTGTGCCATCGAGCCTGTGACATAGCGCTCAGATATCAGTGGGCCTCACACAATCCAAAAGTGTCCAGTGTCCACAAGTGTCTGCAGAAATTCAAAATCTCCCTTATCCTCTCGTCACTTTTGTCACAGCTGTGCCATCGAGCCTATGACATAGCGCTCAGATATCAGTGGCCCTCACACAATCCAAAAGTGTCCAGTGTCCACAAGTGTGTGCAGAAATTCAAAATCTCCCTTATCCTCTAGTCACTTTGGTCAGAGCTGTGCCATCGAGCCTGTCACATAGCGCTCAGATATTCATTGGGCCTCACACAATCCAAAAGTGTCCAGTGTCCACAAGTGTGTGCAGAAATTCAAAATCTCCCTTATCCTCTAGTCACTTTGGTCACAGCTGTGCCATCGAGCCTGTCACATAGCGCTCAGATATTCATTGGGCCTCACACAATCCAAAAGTGTCCAGTGTCCACAAGTGTCTGCAGAAATTCAAAATCTCCCTTATCCTCTAGTCACTTTGGTCACAGCTGTGCCATCGAGCCTGTCACATAGCGCTCAGATATTCATTGGGCCTCACACAATCCAAAAGTGTCCAGTGTCCACAAGTGTGTGCAGAAATTCAAAATCTCCCTTATCCTCTAGTCACTTTGGTCACAGCTGTGCCATCGAGCCTGTCACATAGCGCTCAGATATTCATTGGGCCTCACACAATCCAAAAGTGTCCAGTGTCCACAAGTGTGTGCAGAAATTCAAAATCTCCCTTATCCTCTAGTCACTTTGGTCACAGCTGTGCCATCGAGCCTGTCACATAGCGCTCAGATATTCATTGGGCCTCACACAATCCAAAAGTGTCCAGTGTCCACAAGTGTCTGCAGAAATTCAAAATCTCCCTTATCCTCTAGTCACTTTGGTCACAGCTGTGCCATCGAGCGTGTCACATAGCGCTCAGATATTCATTGGGCCTCACACAATCCAAAAGTGTCCAGTGTCCACAAGTGTGTGCAGAAATTCAAAATCTCCCTTATCCTCTAGTCACTTTGGTCACAGCTGTGCCATCGAGCCTGTCACATAGCGCTCAGATATTCATTGGGCCTCACACAATCCAAAAGTGTCCAGTGTCCACAAGTGTGTGCAGAAATTCAAAATCTCCCTTATCCTCTAGTCACTTTGGTCACAGCTGTGCCATCGAGCCTGTCACATAGCGCTCAGATATTCATTGGGCCTCACACAATCCAAAAGTGTCCAGTGTCCACAAGTGTCTGCAGAAATTCAAAATCTCCCTTATCCTCTAGTCACTTTGGTCACAGCTGTGCCATCGAGCCTGTCACATAGCGCTCAGATATTCATTGGGCCTCACACAATCCAAAAGTGTCCAGTGTCCACAAGTGTGTGCAGAAATTCAAAATCTCCCTTATCCTCTAGTCACTTTGGTCACAGCTGTGCCATCGAGCCTGTCACATAGCGCTCAGATATTCATTGGGCCTCACACAATCCAAAAGTGTCCAGTGTCCACAAGTGTGTGCAGAAATTCAAAATCTCCCTTATCCTCTAGTCACTTTGGTCACAGCTGTGCCATCGAGCCTGTCACATAGCGCTCAGATATTCATTGGGCCTCACACAATCCAAAAGTGTCCAGTGTCCACAAGTGTGTGCAGAAATTCAAAATCTCCCTTATCCTCTAGTCACTTTGGTCACAGCTGTGCCATCGAGCCTGTCACATAGCGCTCAGATATTCATTGGGCCTCACACAATCCAAAAGTGTCCAGTGTCCACAAGTGTGTGCAGAAATTCAAAATCTCCCTTATCCTCTAGTCACTTTGGTCACAGCTGTGCCATCGAGCCTGTCACATAGCGCTCAGATATCAGTGGGCCTCACACAATCCAAAAGTGTCCAGTGTCCACAAGTGTCTGCAGAAATTCAAAATCTCCCCTGTCCTATAGACACCTTGTACCTTGTTTTACATTACTATATAGTTTGTTGGATTTTGTCTACATTTCTACCAAAAATGAGGAAGGCTGGTGGAAGAGGCCGTGGAATTGGGCGGGGGTTGGCAGCTGGTAATGATGGTGTTGGTGGTGGATCTGATGGTAGTGGCAAGAGCAAAATAGGACCGAATGCAGGAGGTGTTGAGCCTGCGTCATCGTCTGGCTACATAAGGCCTCGAACGCTTAGTTTTCTAGGAGTTGGCAAACCGCTTTTAAAGCCAGAGCATCAGGAAAAAGTTTTGTCTTACATTGCTGACTCAGCCTCCAGCTCTATCGCCTCCTCTTCTTCAGTTGTAAAAAGTAAAAGCACTGAGTCGTCATTGGAGGCTCATGTTCATGAACCACACCTTTCCTTGTGTCCTTCACCCCAACCAAGATTGAAGGATGACGCAGGCCATACTACTGATTACTCCATGGAGCTGTTTTCACATACCATGCCTGGATTATCAAGTGAAATGGTGAATTACCCAGGCCAAGATGAATCTGACATGGAGTGCACTGATGCACAGCCGCTGATGGATGATTCTGCTGGTACATTCACTCAGAGCACTACATTGTCCTCGCAGTGTACAGAGCCAGATTCTGACCCTGATGAGACTCAGGTGCCCCTTCCCGCACACTATACCACCATACACGGTGACACAGAGGACGGTGCACATGACATAGAAGAGGAGGTGATGGATGACCCAGTTGTTGACCCAGATTGGCATCCATTGGGGGAAGAGGGTGCTGCTTCCAATAGCTCAGATGAGGAGCATCCACAGCAGACATCGACATCGCAACAGCTGTTATCTGGCAGGCCCGGAGCACTCCAAAGACAGGTTCCAAACATCAAAAGAGTTGCTGGACAGCTTGTCCAGAGGGTCAAAAGATCACAGCGTGCTAGGCCGCAAAATGTCTGCCAAAGTAGGAAGAGTGCAGTGTGGCACTTTTTTGACCAAAATCCTCATGATCAGGCCAAGGTTATCTGTAAGAAGTGCGCAAAGACCTTTAGCCGAGGGAAAAATCTGAAAAATTTGAATACCAGTTGCATGCTTAGACATTTAACCAGCATGCACTTGCAAGCGTGGACACAACACCAAACCTCAAGTGCCACATGTGCAACTGATCACAACGAAGGTAGTCAGCAACGCTACATTGTTTCCCCCACTGTAAGCCCACCGGTTAGCACAGCAGCAAATGTTGAGGTGTCGTTGCAAGGCCACAGCAGTCAGGGAATCCCACTGTTATATCAACGAAAGACTGAATCTAGGCCATCAGAAAGAACACCAACTCCATCACCATCATCAACCCTCTCTCAGTCCGCCCTGTCCACCTCTACTTCCACCATATGCAGCTCTCAAGTCCAGCTCACCCTCCCAGACACTATGAGTAGGTCAAGAAAGTACTCAGTCTCTCATCCGCGTACACTGGGTTTGAACGCCCACATTGCCAAACTAATCTCGTTTGAGATGATGCCCTTTCGGTTGGTGGAAAGCACAGCTTTCCGCGAACTCATGGCCTATGCAGTACCACGCTATGACCTACCCAGTCGCCACTTCTTCTCTCGCAAAGCCATCCCAGCCCTCCACCATCATGTGAAAGACCGCATTGTCCATGCACTCAAGCAGTCAGTGAGCGGAAAGGTGCACCTCACAACTGATGCATGGTCCAGTCGGCATGGCCAGGGCCGTTACGTGTCCATCACTGCGCACTGGGTTAATGTGGTGGATGCAGGATCCACAGGGGACAGCGGTGGTGGGACAGTGCTGCCTAGCCCACGGTATAGGAAACAGTTGGCTGTAGGCGTTCCACCCTCCTCCTCCTCCTCCAGAAGCGAAAGCTCGTCCACAGAGCGCAGTCGTACGAGCACTCCATCTGCAGCTGCCACTGTTGCACACGAGGTGTCCCCCTATCGAGCAGCTAGTGGAAAGCGTCAGCAGGCTGTGTTGCAGATGATGTGTTTGGGCGACAGACACACCGCCGAGGTGCTGGCCGAGTACTTGAAGCGACAAACTGAGTCATGGCTGGGCAGTGTACATCTTGAGGCAGGCAAGGTAGTTAGTGATAACGGCCGTAATTTTGTGGCAGCCATAGCCCTTTCAAAACTCAGCCACATACCTTGCTTGGCTCACACCTTGAACCTGGTGGTGCAGTGCTTCCTCAAAAATTATCCGGAGTTAACAGCCCTGCTCCAGAAGGTGCGAAGACTGTGCGCGCACATCCGCCGGTCGCCTGTACACTCCGTTCGTATGCAGAAGCTGCAGCGATTGCTCCACCTTCCCAACCACCGCCTCATTATCGACATTGCAACAAGGTGGAACTCCACCCTGCACATGGTGGAGCGGCTGTGCGAGCAGAGGCAGGCCATAATGCATTTGTGGGAGGATACACGGCCAGGCACTTTGAGAGCAGACATGGAGTTGACAGGTGTGCAGTGGTCGAAGCTGAAAGACCTCTGTAAAGTCCTTCAGTGTTTTGAGGAATGCACACGGCTGGTAAGCGCAGATGACGCCATCCTAAGCATGAGCATCCCACTTATGCGTCTGCTCATGCAAACTTTGACGCACCTTAACCCCTTCACTACCAAGGGTGGTTTGCACGTTAACTCCCGGGCCAATTTTTACAATTCTGACCACTGTACCTTTATGAGGTCATAACTCTGGAACGCTTTCATGGATCCCGGTGATTCTGACATTATTTTCTCGTGACATATTGTACTTCATGTTAGTGGTAAAATTACATTCAAATAACTTGCGTTTATTTGTGAAAAAAACGGAAATTTGGCGAAAATTTTGAAAATTTCGCAATTTTCCAACTTTGAATTTTTATGCCCTTAAATCACAGCGATACGGCACACAAAAAACTTAATACATAACATTTCCCACATGTTTACTTTACATCAGCACAATTTTGGAACCAAAATTTTTTTTTGTTAGGAAGTTATAAGGGTTAAAAATTGACCAGCGATTTCTCATTTTTGCAACACCATTTTATTTTTAGGGACCACTTCACATTTGAAGCCACTTTGAGGGGTCTATATGATAGAAAATACCCAAAAGTGACACCATTCTAAAAACTGCACCCCTTAAGGTGCTTAAAACCACATTCAAGAAGTTTATTAACCCTTTAGGTGCGTCACAGGAATTTTTTGAATATTAAAAAAAAAAATGATCATTTAACTTTTTTTCACAAAAAAAATACTTCAGGTTCAATTTTCTTTATTTTACCAAGGGTAACAGGAGAAATTGGACTGCAAAAGTTATTGTGCAGTTTGTCCTGAGTACGCTGATACCTGATATGTGGGGGGGAACCACTGTTTCGGCGCATGGCAGACCTCAGTAGGGAAGGAGCGCCGTTTGACTTTTTCAATGCAAAATTGGCTGGAATTCAGATCGGACGCCATGTCGCGTTTGGAGAGCCCCTGATGTACCTAAACAGTGGAAACCCCCCAAGTGACCCCATTTTGGAAACTAGACCCCCCAAGGAACTTATCTAGATATGTGGTGAGAACTTTACAAGGGCTTCACAGAAGTTTATAACGTACAGCGGTACAATTAAAAAATCATATTTTTTCCACAAAAATGATCTTTTCACCCCCAATTTTTATTTTTCCAAGGGTAACAGGACCCTAAAAGTTATTGTGCAATTTGTCCTGAGTACGCTGATACCCCATATGTGGGTGTAAATGACTATTTGGGCGCATAGCAGAGCTCGGAAGGGAAGCAGCACCATTTGACGTTTTTGGCTAGAATTGAGATCGGACACCATGTCGCGATTGGAAAACCCCTGATGTACCAAAACAGTGGAAACCCCCCACAAATGACACCATTTTGGAATCTAGACCCCCCAAGGAACTTATCTAGATGTGTGGTGAGAACTTTGAACCCCCAAGGGCTTCACAGAAGTTTATAACGTACAGCAGTACAATTAAAAAATCATATTTTTTCCACAAAAATGATCTTTTCACCCTCAATTCTTATTTTTCCAAAAGTAACAGGACCCTAAAAGATATTGTGCAATTTATCCTGAGTGCGCTGATACCCTACATGTGGGTGTAAACCACTATTTGGGCGCATGGCAGAGCTCGGAAGGGAAGCAGCGCCATTTGACGTTTTTGGCTGGAATTGAGATCGGACACCATGTCGCGTTAGGAAAGCCCCTGATGTACCAAAACAGTAGAAACCCCCCACAAATGACACCATTTTGGAAACTAGACCCCCCAAGGAACTTATCTAGATGTGTGGTGAGCACTTTGAACCCCCCAGTGCTTCACTGAAGTTTATAACGTCCGGGCGTGAAAATAAAAAAATCGTATTTTTTCCACAAACATGATCTTTTAGTCCCCATTTTTTTATTTTCCCAAGGGTAACAGGAGAAATTGGACCCCAAAAGTTGTTGTCCAATTTGTCCTGAGTACGCTGATACCTCATATGTGGGAGAAAACTACTGTATGGGCACACGTCGGGGCTCGGAAGGGAAGTAGTGACGTTTTGGAATGCAGACTTTGATGGATTGGTCTGCGGGTGTCATGTGCGTTTGGAGAGCCCCTGATGTACCTAAACTATTGAAACTCCCCACAAGTGACCCCATTTTGGAAACTAGACCCCCCACGGAGCTTATCTAGATGTGTGGAGAGCACTTTGAACCCCCAAGTGCTTCACAGAAGTTTATAACGCCTGGGCGTGAAAATAAAAAAAACATTTTTTTCCGCAAAATTATATTTTTGCCCCCAATTTTTTATTTTCCTAAGGGTAACAGGAGAAATTGGACCCCAAAAGTTGTTTTGTAATTTGTCCTGAGTAGGCTGATACCCCATATGTGGGGGTAAAACACTGTTTGGGCGCATGGCAGAGCTTGGAATGGAAGGAGCACCATATGACTTTTTCAACGCAGAATTGGCTGGAATTGAGATCAGACGCCATGTTGCCTTTGGAGAGCACCTGATGTGCCCAAACAGTGGAAACCCCCAATTATAACTCCAACCCTAACCCCAACACACCCCTAACCCTAATCTGAGCCCTAACCCTAGCCCTAACCCTAGCCCTAACCCTAACCCTAGCCCTAACCCTAGCCCTAACCCTAGCCCTAACCCTAGCGGGAAAATGGAAATAAATACATTTTCTTTTAGTTTTATTATTTTTCCCTAACTAAGGGGGTGATAACGGGGGGTTTGATTTACTATTTATGGCGGTTTTTATGTTTGGCGGCTGTCACACGCTAAAAGACGCTTTTTATTGTAAAAATAGTTTTTGCATCACCACATATTGTGAGCTATAATTTTTCCGTATTTTGACCCACCGAGTCATGTGAGGTCTTATTTTTTGCAGGACGAGTTGACGTTTTTATTGGTACCATTTTCGGGCATGTGACATTTTTTGATCGCTTTTTATTCCGATTTTTGGGACGCAGAATGAACAAAAACCAGCGTTTCATGAATTTCTTTTGGGGGGTGCGTTTACACCGTTCCACGTGCGGTAAAATTGATAACACGTTTTTATTCTTCGGGTCAGTACGGTTACAGCGATACCTCATTTAGGTCGTTTTTTTATGTTTTGTCGGTTTTTTGCAATGAAAACAATTTTATATAAAAAATAATTATTTTTGTATCGCTTTATTCTGCGAGCTATAACTTTTTTATTTTTTTGCGGATGATGCTGTATCATGGCTTGTTTTTTGCGGGACAAGATGACATTTTCAGTGGTACCATGGATATTTATATGTGTCTTTTTGATCGCGCGTTATTGCACTTTTTGTTCGGTGGTATGATAATAAATCATTATTTTTTGCTTCGTTTTTTATTTTTATTTTTTAAGGGGTTCGCTAAAGGGGTTAACTAATGGGACAGTTTTATAGGGCGGGTCATTACGGACGCGGCGATACCAAATATGTGTACTTTTATTGTTTTTGTTTTTTTTTATTTTGAAAAAATGGATTTATTGGGGAATATATTTTTTTTTTTTACTAATTTATTTAGCGATTTTTTTTAAATTATTTTTAACACCTTTTTTTTTTTTTTTTTTACTTTATTACCTTGTCCCAGGTGGGACATCACTGTCCTGTGACAGATCGCTGATCTGTCACATCACAGATCACTGTGACAGATCAGCGATCTGTCACAGGCACTGCTGCAGACTTCCTCATGCCTGCGCTTTGCAGGCAGTGAGGAAGTCAGCTCCCTACAGGCCCCCGTCGCCATCTTGGATCCGGGGGCCTGTAGGGAAAGAGCCCCCCGCAGCAGCGCTGCACATTGCGCTGCCGTGGGGGGCTCAGGGAAGCACGGAGGGAGCCCCCTCCCTGCCGATGCTTCCCTTTAACCCCCGGTACACCGCGATCGCGGCAACTTGTCTCATTCCGGCGTCTGGAAAAAACGGCTACTGTAACGTTTTTTGTCTCCGGCGAAAAAGCCGGAAGCGCCGGATCCGGCGCTTCCAGCTTTTTGCTACCATGAAAGTCTATGGGCGCCGGAATGCGCCGGATCCAGAAAAAGACGGATCCAGCCACCGGATCCGTTTTTTTAAGTCTGCACATGCTCAGATCCAATTGGCCAGCCGCCAGGAACAGATATAACCTGCTAGACGGATCCAGCAAAAAAACGGATCCGTTTCTACAGTTCTCCAAAATTTATGCCGGATCCGTTTTTTCTAAAAATAGCCGGATCCTGCCTGACGGCAAAAAACTGATGTGTGAAAGTAGCCTAACTGTGCTGCCTCCCCCCCCATGGCCGGGGTCACCACCTAGCGCACGACACCGTGCGAGTGCCGTTGCCCTGGACCCGTGGGTAGGCCGACTCTTGGGCGCGGGCACTGGTACAGGGTCCTTCATAGTGCAATCAAGTGTCTCTGACGGTGGTGGTGCACACCCGCCGTCAGACACACCGCCGTACTATGAGGGGCCCAGTGCCAGTACCGACGCCCACGAGTGGGCCCCCCTTGCTTGGGCAGGGCCCCAGCATTTGCAATCTTTACCTCTCCCTGCTTCTCCGCTGTGTAGTCTGGGCCGTCAAATCCATACTGTGCCTGACACCGTCTGAGCCTGCTGTCATGGTCACGTGTGTCAGGGCGCAGGTGTTACCGCAAGGCGAACCCATAACACACGTGACCCTGGATACACCGCCTCCAGTGGGGAGAATTTAAATAATAAGAACGTGCAGGTGGATACGCCGCCTCCACCTGGCGAATTTAGGTATTACACGTTATACATACAATATCTGGAAACACCGCCTCCAGTAAGGCGCATTTAAATAATAAAGGGGGAACCTGGGTAACTATAACAATGGTGGGCCCTGCGATAGGGAATGGGGAAATGGAGACCTCCTAACCTCCCCTGAGCCAGTGTTCCTGCACTCCTTACATTCCCTAAACAGGCTCCGCACCTGTCGCCGCACGCGTACCTTAACGCCCTTGCTCACCCTGACCCTAAGCCCTCACTAGGGAATGGGTCGGTGCGGAGACTAATCCCACCACTGCACTAATAACACACATGAGGAAAGAGACAATACAGGGGAAACACCACTTAGCTTTGCTCTGTTGCGTGCGCTCCTAGCAACAGAGCCCACCACCTGCGTGCGTCTTCTCCTCCACCCGGATCCATCACATAACAGGATCCTTCACCTTAGTGCAGCCTTGGAGCAGAGTCCAACACCAGTTGCAGCTGCTTAGTACCAGAGTCCCAAGGAAGTGTTCAGCTTCTGCCACGAAGTAAGCATGCTTGAGTCCAGCTCAGCAACCAAGTCCCACATGGTGAGTGCCACTCTCCATAGTAGCCACTCCACCAGACCATGCAGACACTTCCTGCTGACTCCATCACTGTGACCCCACCACGCCATGCCAGCCCTTCGTCCAGACACCATAGCTGCAACACGTCCCCCCTGGCTAAGCTGCGCAGGACTCCTCACCAGCTCCATCCTTCCTCCAGGCTCTCCAAAAACAGAACACAAACTCACAATATCACAGGCAGTGATTGCACACCCCTAGCACACCTTTATAGGGTGTAACACCTGATACATGATTAAGTGCACAAAACCTAAAGTGCAATATCAAAACCACCACCGGGGACAGTCAAGACACCTTGGAACTTTCCAAAGTAAAAAAAGTTCACCCAGTGATTTAAAACTGTCAGATCACTTCAGATCATGACACCTGCCTCCTGATGTATAGACATATATTTTGAATGTGTACGCTATCCATACATGTTATCTGGGGATACGGTACCCTTTCTAACCTTTGTGCAATCACGTGCAATCCATACTGGGCCTAACACCGTCTGAGCCTGCCTCCTGAGACATATATTTTGAATGTGTACGCTATCCATACATGTTATCCGGGGAAACGGTACCCTTTCTAACCTTTGTGCAATCACGTGCAATCCATACTGGGCCTAACACCGTCTGAGCCTGCCTCCTGAGACATATATTTTGAATGTGTACGCTATCCATACATGTTATCCGGGGAAACGGTACCCTTTCTCACCTTTGTGCAATCAAGTGCAATCCATACTGGGCCTAACACCGTCTGAGCCTGCCTCCTGAGACATATATTTTGAATGTGTACGCTATCCATACATGTTATCCAGGGATACGGTACCCTTTCTAACCTTTGTGCAATCACGTGCAATCCATACTGGGCCTAACACCGTCTGAGCCTGCCTCCTGATGTATAGACATATATTTTGAATGTGTACACTATGCTATCCATACATGTTATCTGGGGATACGGTACCCTTTCTAACCTTTGTGCAATCACGTGTAATCCATACTGGGCCTAACACCGTCTGAGCCTGCCTCCTGATGTATAGACATATATTTTGAATGTGTACGCTATCCATACATGTTATCTGGGGATTCGGTACCCTTTCTCACCTTTGTGCAATCACGTGTAATCCATACTGGGCGTGAGAACGGCTGGCGAGCTGTTAAGCAAGCTACAGCACCTGTGGTTTGCACACGTAAGTTTTTCATTTTTTCAGGAATGACGGTTAGGCCTAATTCCGGAACTGCGGTTGACCTGCACTTACTGGGAAATCATCGTTCGCGGGTAATAATTGTAATCAGTGATCCCCATCAGTAACGTTGTTCAGCGGGTTATCTGCACCTGTAAGCGACAAACGCTGGCCTTTTCAGTGTAGCGCACATGCAGCCACGGACATGTAAGGGCATGACACACCAGTTATTGGCCAATCTCATGTGCCAGAGCCTCACGTGTCCCTCTAGTAAGCCGGACTCGGACCGCGGGGCATGACGGAGTCTCGTTCGTTAACGGAATTAAGCTTGCAATGTGTGCATCTGTTCTGTAGCTGGCATGGTTGAGGTTTCCCAGGTGGAGTCGAATTTAACCGTAGGCTCCACTCCTGGTGGTGCCCTTCTGGACATTCCTTTAAGGTTCAGCTTTGCAACCATACTGCCCACGTAAAACAAACACTTTGCCTTCATGAACGCTGTTTGGAGGGTCATGACTCGTGGGAATAACGCCGCCCAATCAGTTAACCTGCTAGAGAGATCGTTTGTTGCTCCCAAGCATGACATCACACTCCCTAGGAGGAAGGTAATGCCACTGTGGCGACCGTACTCCTGGGGGCGACACAAGTGCACTGATGCCCAGCCACTGCTCGATGAATCTGCTGGTACATTGACCCAGACCACTACATTCCCCTCGCACGCTACACGGCCTGAATCTGACCCTGATGAAACTCAGGTTACCCTTCCCATATACAGTTCCATCTTACACGGTGACAAAGAGGAAGCTGCAGATGAAAGTGCAGGTTCGGCCCACCCGCCATCAGACACACCACCGTACTATCAGGGGCCCTGTGCCAGCGCCGTCGCCAACGAGTGGGCCCCCCTGCTTGCTCAGGATCACAGCACTTGCAAGGTTGAAATACTGTGCAGTGAGATGGAAGATGGGGACGACGAGGAGTCCAGACTAGTACAGGGATTCCCTAGCGAGGAGACTTATTTGATTGTTTTCAATGTTGGGACAGCAATTTTTGGGGAGCACTATACTCTGGAGAATGATAGATGGGGCCCACCATACACTGGAACATTCCAAAGGTGGACATCAGACACTGGAGCAGCATTTACAGGGCCCATTATACACTAGAGCATTAGAAATGGGGCCCATTATGTTTGGAGCATTATTTGGGCCCATAAGACAGTGGAGCTTCATCCATGGGGACCAACATATACTGTAGCATTATGTGGAGCTCATCATATACTGTTTCAAACATTATATGGGACCAATGATTCTGTATGGAGAAATAGATGGGCCTCGTCATGAGATGTAAAAAGTGAGGTATTTTTCATTGTACTCTACCGCTATTTCTCTGCCGTATCGGAGCATGATGAGTTGTGGTATGTGTTAAAGGGGCGCTCTTTCGCCCAGGGCACATGAAAACCTGCAGCCAGCCCTCCCCCCCACAACTTTAGCCAAATAACCCCCATTTTTCAGTGTGTAACTTGTATTATGAAGTTAATTAAGGTGGACAAGCTTAAGTAAGAAGAATTGATGCTTTTGGCATTCAAATGGGCACTGTAGGTGTGTTTCCTGTCCTCCTCTCACTGCCGACTTTTATTCCCCATTGACTTACATTGGGTTTCGTGTTTCGGGACGACCCCGACTTTTCCCTATAATCGGACGATCTTTCACGAAACGAAACGCGACCCTAAAAAACCAAAAGTCGCTCAACTCTATTAACTAGTTCCAGCAGTGGGTGAATATTGAGTTGTGAGTCAAGAGCACTATTTTGAGATATATATATACCCAAATATTTAAAACTAGATACAATAGGCAGCGAGGAGAGAGCTTCTAACTGGGGCATTGGGGCGTGAGAAAGGGGTAGCAGAGCAGACTTCTCCCAATTTATATATAGACCTGAGTATTTACTGAATCTATCTATAAGGCAATTACTTGTGGTAGAGTGTCCTCCGCTTCATCCATGAATATCACCATATCGTCAGCATATACACCAATGGTAGCTACCTGACCCGCTATATTTATACCTTTAATACCAGGGGAAGATCTAATACGTATTGCCAATGCCTCAATTGCAAGGGCAAATAGGGCCGGGGAGAGGGGGCACCCTTGACGAGTCCCCCTATGCAATGGAAAGGACTCAGACACGTAGTGTTCACTATAATACGGGCCTTGTGCTTCATATATAGTATTTTGATCCATTTTATAAATTTATCCCCAAAGCCATATCTTTGTAAGCACGCGGAGAGGAAAGGCCACTCAAGAGAGTCTAAAGCTTTGGCGGCATCTAGCGATGCCAGTGCCCACTTGTTGTCTGGCATTAGAGAGCTACATTGGGCTATTGACTGGACCCGTCTGATGTTAATGGAAGTGCTCTTACCAGGCATAGAACCTGTTTGATCAGAATGTATAAGGCTCAATATAATCGAATTCAGTCTGGTAGCTAGAATCTTAGTAAAAATTTTATAGTCCACATTTACTAATGAGATAGGGCGGTAGAATCCACATTCCAAAGGGTCCTTCCCCTCCGTCTTAAGCACTATGATATTAGCTTCGAAAAAGGATTCAGGCATAGATTTCCCTTCCCAAATTCCCCGAAATACTTTAACCAAAAGTGGCGTTAATATATCCCTATATTTCCTGTACAATTCAATAGGGAATCCATCGGGCCCTGGGGCCTTCCCGGAGGCCGTGTCTGTTATGGCATTGTCTATCTCCTCCGCAGTAAATTCAGCGTCCATAAGGACCCGCTTCTCAGGGTCTAATGTAGGGAATGTCACATCTGACAGTCTAAACACCCCAAGCTGTCACTGTCACTTTTAGATTCATATAATGACCTGTAATAATCATAAAAACAGCCAAGTATTTCTTCGGTTGAAGATACCAATGAATCATCCGGCTTACGAATCTGTAGGATTGTATTTGAGGTGTTATGTTGGCGCACCAAATAGGCTAAGAGTTTGCTTGCCTGGTTTCCCAGCTCAAACTACGACTGTCGAGTAAAGAATAGTTTACGCTTGGACTTAGTGTCCGTATGCTGAGCATATAACCTCTGAGCAGCCAACCACTCAGTCCTGTTACCGCTAGTTTGGTTAGATATATATGCAGCCTCTGAATCTTTCAATCGCCGCTCCATCTCATCATCCTCCCTTGAGGCTACCCTTTTAATATAAGAAATCGTGGAAGATAAGCAACCCTTCAGATATGCCTTAAGGGCATCCCAAAATAAATTGATATCTCGAGGCTCTGGGTGGGACGAGATGAAGCAATGCAACTGATCGACTGTTCTATCTGGAGTCGCCATTAACTTTAACCAAAAAGGATTCAGCTTCCAGAACATCCTATTATTTGGCTGCCCATATTTAAGTTTAAGAATGACCGGACTATGGTCTACCCACATCGCCAGACCGCTGGATCCGAATATGTAATCTATGCGCTATAGAGACCGCTTAGTGGATGAGTGGCAGGTATACTCCCTTGATTCACGGTGACGCCTCCTCCATAAATCTAGCCACCCGCCACCTTCCATAAATAATGACAGTTGGGTCACATTCAGCGAAGAGACTCCCCCAGACGTGCCTCCCTCTAATCTCAATTTGTCAAGGTGGTTATTCATGACCATGTTGAAGTCTCCCATGCAGATAACATCGGCGTCTGGATGATTTAAGGCAAACCTCATTGCTTTTTGAAGAATGGACGTATTGGCAGGTGGGGGGTTATAAACACATAGGATTACATATTCCCTGGCATTTATCAATGCATGTACAAAGACAAAGAGACCTTCAGGATCCCTCTGGGCCTCCCTGGCTTCCCATCTAACATCTCTATGTACCAGCAATGAGACCCCTCTCGAATAACTAGTGTGAAATGCATGGACAGACCATTGTACCCAAGGTTTCTGCACGCACCGAGCAGTATCTCTGGTCAGATGCGTCTCTACCAAGGCCACAATGTGAGGAGGATAATGTATGATCTGCGAGAAAACCTTGATCTTTTTCCGAGGGGCCTTTATACCTCTCACGTTCCATGTCATACATATCATCTCAGACCCCATACCCATTTTGTTGAATATGGCATACAGTACTACCCGAGCAGAATTTAGAGGCACCACATATTTGAGAGTGCCATTGGCTGCGACTTTTACCTATGTAACAATCAAAACTATTGTAAAAAAGAAAACAAAACAGGAACCAAACATTAGTGGAGCAAAGTCTCACGCTCCTAGCAAAACACAAGCAGGGGGATACCATCGCTGGTCACAGTGTCCGGTAGAGTTGGTAAACTGGGTACCTGCAAGGAGAGCCCCCATTAGACCATTAATAAAAGAATTTAGGTTAGTAGTAAGTATATTAGGATTCCTTTGCAGGGGATCCCATATGAGACAGCAGTCACTCAGTCACCTCCGCTGGATCCGTAAAAAACACAGAGGAGCCCCCGTGTACGACCCGGAGCCGGGCCGGGTAGATCATTGAGTATATAACATTTCTCTCTTTGAGCCGCTTCTTTACATTGATGAATTGTGCCCTCTGTTTCTGAAGTTCCATGGAAAAGTCCGGGAAAATCGAGATCACGGCATTGTTGAAGTTGATGGGGCCTTTTTGCCATGCAAGGCACAGAATAGTGTCTCTGTCTCTCTGTAAACAGTTGAGGAGACGTGCCAGGAAAGGTCTAGGTGGGGCTCCCGGAGGAAGGGGTTTTGTAGGGACCCTGTGAGCCCTTTCGAAAGCAAACATTGGAGAAAATTCATCTCCCAAAGAAGCCTTAAGCCAACCTTCCAGAAATTGCTCAGGATATTGACCTTCTGAGCGTTCTGGCAGACCAATGACACGAATATTGTTCTGACGCATTCTATTCTCCAGGTCGTCCGCTTTCTGCCTCCATACGTTCACAGAACCTGCCGCTTTCATTAACTTGGCCTCCATAGGCGCGATGGTGTCCTCCACCTGGGGCACTCTTGTCTCCACTTCTGTAATGCATCCCCTCATGGTTTGCATATGCTGTCGAAGTCGTCCCACCTCAGTATACTTTATATGTCCTCTATTTTCTCAGTTAGGGATGTCCTAGTCAATGAGATGGCCTGCATCAACTGTTCGGATGCCTGTTTGAGGGTCAGTTCTTCCTGCTCAGATTCTTATTCTCCCCCAGATGGACGATTTTTACGCTGAGCTTGAGAGGGATTGGTTCTAAGAGATCGTGCACTTTCAGAGGGATCGGGTCTGGCATATTCTTTCAACTTTTCTGCTGCCCCTTAGATCGATTCATGATCAGTGGCAGTATGGTACAGCAAGATAACTGGAGGTATATCTCCGGTGGTTTCCCACGTCAGATGATAATCACAGTAGGGCTATTATTAAATGATTGCAGCCCATGAATAATTCCCACGCAGAGGAACCACGTGAGCTTATGAGGACAGTGTCCAGTGCCGAATCAACAGGATTTCTTGCGGCGGGGAGGGGGATCCGCAGCACCCACAGAGACAGCAGCAGTGAAGGGAGTCCACAAGCTCCCATAGTAATGGCGCCAAAAGGTATAGCGAGTATAACAGTAGGGGGGGGAGAAAACGCAGGGTCCAATCTTTCAGGGCACTCACCGCGCGTCCCCTCTAGTCCTCAGAATGGATGTTCACTGCCCGGGTGGCACTGCAGCTGTGAAGGCCGACGCCGCAGCTCTCACTGCCAGAGCGCGCGTCTAAGATGGCCGCCGCCTCGTGCGGGCCCCGCCGTCTGTCCCGGCCTCCCCAGCAGTTAGCTCACCAGAGCCGCTCCACATCCTCCCACGGGAGTCCAGGGGGGTCCTGATATCCAGGGGTCCAAGTACCGCCAGGTATATTGCAGTAATAAGGTCTTAGTTGCAGGATAAGGGCAGGATTTGGGGAGCTCTCCCAACATGTGCCCTCACTCTTCAGCTACATAGCCACGCCCCCATGTGGATGATTTGAGTGCAATGTTTTTGTTTTCTGTCTCTTTTAACAGGCTTCACAGCGTGCTCCCAACTCTGACGGTGAGGAGGCAGGAATAGACATCGACCTCCTTATCGATGTAGTCCAAGAGCGGAAGCCGCTGTGGAACATGGGGGACCGCCACCACGCTGATGTTGTTGTGGTGTTTGCAGGTACGCAGGATGCAGTGACGAGTCGCGAGACAATTTGGTGCTTTCTATATTAATGTTTATAAGACTAGAGGGAACTTTCCTGAGTCACGGCCTGATCACCAAAAGGAGTACCACGGGTTGCCCTCGCAGGGGTTCTATACAAGCACACACAAATGGGTAGAACACGACTACTTCCGGCAATAGCCGGTCACTATAGGGCCGCGGTATGGCCGACTACGGGTCCTTAACTTAGCAGTCCAGACATCCCTCGCCGTTCGGGATGGTGGTCTTTTGGCATAGTAGTTGCTGGGCCCAGTTGCTGAGGCGATGACGAAGTCTTCGCGCACTCCGGCGCGCTGATGACACTGGAGCCCTACAGACTCCGGCGGAGTCCTTGGACGGTTGGGCCGCAGCCCTTGGCCTCGGGCAAGCGGCAGCAATGTGTGGTGGCAAATGACAGGCCACCTGCGCAGCTATCGGCTGCGACGGGGAGTCCGCTCTCAGCAGAGGCCCGTCCCCTGCTGCAGACCAGGACAGGGGTGGCTGCCAGTGGTGCTGTACTTGCCGCGGCCACTGGTGAGAACAGGGCGGCTGCAGGTGGTGGGGAACAGGCCACAGCCGCAGGCTGGGGCGAGACAGCAGTGGCCGCGGGTGACCGCGGGTAGGCCACAGCCGCGGGCTGAGGGGAGGCGGCAGCGGCCGCGGGTTGAACTGGGGCCGCAGTGGCCACGGGCTGGAGCGGGGCAGCAAGTCCCGGATAATCGCCTCGGCACCGTCCTTCTGGAGTCCTCGGTGAGCGTCATCCCTGGCACTGGTGAGTCGCTCTCGCTTTCAGCCGCTCCCACGGTCTCCTGCTGTCTCTGTGTCGGTCTGCTGACTCATCGTCCCGGGATTTCCCTGCCCCTTTTGTACTGGTCCCTCCCCCAGCCCATCTGTCTGTCACAACGGTCCGTCCCTGAATTCTGCCCCCCCCCGGGGACAGTTTCCCCTGGAACCCAGATGACGGCTCCCTTGGTTCCAGCCTGGACACTCAACAGGGGCCGTTCCTCCCACATTGCTGTGACCCGTTGGCTCTGGGAGGGTGTGCCATGAAGTTGTGGAAGATTGGGAGGACCTTGATACTCGGGCCCAGAACGAATCATGTAAGTATTCACAGTTCAGCAAGTTAGGTTGCAAGCTGTAAAGTGTTGTATTCTAACCAATTTGTGCTTTCACTTTACAGGGGACAGGGTTATCACGCGGTGGCGGTCACTCAGGGATCGCTTCAAGAAGGAGTTCAACAAAGAGATGCGGGCCCCGAGTGGATCGGGAGGACGAAAGAGCTCGAAGTAGAAGTATGCAAGAGCCCTGTCGTTCCTCCGGTCGATTATGGTGAGCAGAAGGTAAATATTCCCCACCCCAATTACTAAGTAAAAATGTTTGCCTGTGTAACCTTTTTTTTTTGTTTCAGCCAGGGCCAAGCAATAGCAATATATTAATTACATTTTTTTTTTCTTTGTACCACAGCACCGTCTGCAGCACTCGGGAACCTGCAGAGTTGACCCCTTCTGGAATGATCCCACAGGAGTCCGCCTCTGGGGACCACTTCGACAGACCCGACCCATCTGCACCTTCCCTGCCTTCCGTCACATCTGGGCCCTCGGTCCCATCCACCAGCGCTGGAGCATCTTGGCAGACTTCGTCACATGAAGCTGCTGGTGACGAGGTAGCTTTCCCTTTACCCCACCCCTCTGACACTGCTGTCACCTATAGAACACCTGTAGGTTCTGGCCGGCAGCGCCAGAGGGGTCAGGAAAAGAACTGTGCGCACGAGTTCTTGCATCTAAATGCAGCCTTCCAGAACTCGCTGAAACTGTTGTCCAAGCAAATGAGTGCTGGATTCAACCTCATGAACAACAGTATGCTCGAATTGAGCATGCGTCTGGATAGGATTGATTTAGATGCAAGTAATTCGCCGAATCTTTCCTTTTTCCAGGCAGTGGTTGAGCGCATGGACAAGCTAACTCCTGACCAGCAGATGCATGTAATGCAAACCTGCCAGTCTGCTCTAGCGCAGGTTAGCTCCCAAGCCCCTCCACCCACCCCGGTAGTTCCTCCCGCACCTGCCCCCCTCCAGCCACTGTCCCTCCTCCCCCTCCTGTACAATACCAGCTTCCTGCCCCATACCAGTTCCCAACCACATCTGTGCCTCCACTCCCTGCCCAACCTGTACTCCCTGCCCACTACCACCAGTCTCCTTCCACACCAATCATGCCCCAAATACAACCCTCTTCTCCACCCACCACCTCTTCTGCCTGCCAATCCCTCCACTCCACCCCTCAAACCTTGCCAAATCCCATCCCTACTCAGGATTTTTTGTCCACCCATCATCTTGGTTTCTCCACCCCTTCACCTTCTATTTTACCTTCCGATCCGTCACCACTACAATCCGGTCTACATACTCCCACTGTCGAAGTGGTCCGATCTGTCAGCCCCTCCAGTACTATCTCCACCCCAAACTATCTGAATTTATAATTCTTTAATAAATAAAAATATTTTTGCTTGATAAAAAGCTTTATTGTCTTTCATTTATTTAATGATAAGGTCCAATACTTTGGGTAAGGTCCAAAACTTGGGGTAACAACATCCAATACTTGAGCTAACAAGGTCCAATACTTGCGCTAACAAGGTCCAATACTTGAGGTAACAAGGTCCAATACTTGGGGTAACAAGGTCCAATACTTGGGGTAACAAGATCCAAAACTTGGGGTAACAAGGTCCAATACTTGAGGTAACAAGGTCCAATACTTGGGATAACAAGGTCCAATACTTGGGGTGACAAGGTCCAATACTTGGGATAACAAGGTCCAATACTTGGGGTAACAAGGTCCAGTACTTGGGGTAACAAGGTACAATACTTTGGATAACAAGGTCCAATACTTGGGGTAACAAGGTCCAATACCTGAGATAACAAGGTCCAATACTTGGGGTAACAAGGTAAAATACTTGGGGTAACAAGGTACAATACTTGGGGTAACAAGGTCCAATACTTGGGGTAACAAGGTCCAATACTTGGGGTAACAAGGTCCAGTACTTGGGGTAACAAGGTACAATACTTTGGATAACAAGGTCCAATACTTGGGGTAACAAGGTCCAATACCTGAGATAACAAGGTCCAATACTTGGGGTAACAAGGTAAAATACTTGGGGTAGCAAGGTACAATACTTGGGGTAACAAGGTACAATACCTGGGATAATAAGGTACAATACTTGGGGTAACAAGGTACAATACTTGGGGTAACAAGGTCCAATACTTGGGGTAACAAGGTCCAGTACTTGGGGTAACAAGGTCCAATACTTGGGGTAACAAGGTCCAGTGCTTGGGGTAACAAGGTCCAGTACTTGGGGTAACAAGGTACAATACTTTGGATAACAAGGTCCAATACTTGGGGTAACAAGGTCCAATACCTGAGATAACAAGGTCCAATACTTGGGGTAACAAGGTAAAATACTTGGGGTAACAAGGTACAATACTTGGGGTAACAAGGTACAATACCTGGGATAATAAGGTACAATACTTGGGGTAACAAGGTACAATACTTGGGGTAACAAGGTACAATACTTGGAGTAACAAGGTCCAATACTTGGGGTAACAAGGTCCAGTACTTGGGGTAACAAGGTACAATACTTTGGATAACAAGGTACAATACTTTGGATAACAAGGTCCAATACTTGGGGTAACAAGGTCCAATACCTGAGATAACAAGGTCCAATACTTGGGGTAACAAGGTACAATACTTGGGGTAACAAGGTACAATACTTGGGGTAACAAGGTACAATACCTGGGATAACAAGGTACAATACTTGGGGTAACAAGGTACAATACTGGGGATAGCAAGGTACAATACTTGGGGTAACAAGGTACAATACTTGGGGTAACAAGGTACAATACCTGGGATAACAAGGTACAATACTTGGGGTAACAAGGTACAATACTTGGGGTAACAAGATCCAATACTTGGGGTAACAAGGTACAATACTTGGGGTAACAAGGTACAATACTTGGGGTTACAAGGTACAATACTTGGGGTAACAAGGTCCAATACTGGGGATAGCAAGGTACAATACTTGGGGTAACAAGGTCCAATACTTGGGGTAACAAGGTACAATACTTGGGGTAACAAGGTACAATACTTGGGGTAACAAGGTACAATACCTGGGATAACAAGGTACAATACTTGGGGTAACAAGGTACAATACCTGGGATAACAAGGTACAATACTTGGGGTAACAAGGTACAATACCTGGGATAACAAGGTACAATACTTGGGGTAACAAGGTACAATACTTGGGGTAACAAGATCCAATACTTGGGGTAACAAGGTACAATACTTGGGGTAACAAGGTACAATACTTGGGGTTACAAGGTACAATACTTGGGGTAACAAGGTCCAATACTGGGGATAGCAAGGTACAATACTTGGGGTAACAAGGTCCAATACTTGGGGTAACAAGGTACAATACTTGGGGTAACAAGGTACAATACCTGGGATAACAAGGTACAATACTTGGGGTAACAAGGTACAATACTTGGGGTAACAAGGTACAATACTTGGGGTAACAAGGTACAATACCTGGGATAACAAGGTACAATACTTGGGGTAACAAGGTACAATACTTGGGGTAACAAGATCCAATACTTGGGGTAACAAGGTACAATACTTGGGGTTACAAGGTACAATACTTGGGGTAACAATGTCCAATACTGGGGATAGCAAGGTACAATACTTGGGGTAACAAGGTCCAATACTTGGGGTAACAAGGTCCAATACTTGGGATAGCAAGGTACAATACTTGGGGTAACATGGTACAATACCTGGGATAGCAAGGTACAATACTTGGGGTAACAAGGTCCAATACTTGGGGTAACAAGGTAAAATACTTGGGGTAACAAGATCCAAAACTTGGGGTAACAAGGTACAATACCTGGGATAACAAGGTACAATACTTGGGGTAACAAGGTACAATACTTGGGGTAACAAGGTACAATACCTGGAATAACAAGGTACAATACTTGGGGTAACAAGGTACAATACTTGGGGTAACAAGATCCAATACTTGGGGTAACAAGGTACAATACTTGGGGTAACAAGGTACAATACTTGGGGTAACAAGGTCCAATACTTGGGATAACAAGGTACAATACTTGGGGTAACAAGGTCCAATACTTGGGGTAACAAGGTACAATACTTGGTGTAACAAGGTCCAATACTTGGGATAGCAAGGTACAATACTTGGGGTAACAAGGTACAATACCTGGGATAACAAGGTACAATACTTGGGGTAACAAGGTCCAATACTTGGGATAACAAGGTCCAATACTTGGGGTAACAAGGTCCAATACTTGGGATAACAAGGTACAATACCTGGGATAACAAGGTACAATACTTGGGGTAACAAGGTACAATACTTGGGGTAACAAGGTCCAATACCTGGGATAACAAGGTCCAATACTTGGGGTAACAAGGTCCAATACTTGGGTGTTGTGAGCTCATTTTCTCATTCACCTTTGATGTCCGATGAACTTCCTCTGCTGGTGAAAGGAGGTGGTGAAACTGATTTGGATGGGAGAAACCTGTCACCTGAACAGGTGGATTGCGATTGGACATCCGGAATCTGTGAATGGATATAAGGCAGCCGACGCCCTGCTGGGTTGCTGGTGATTTCTCTGCTCTGAGCTCTGGCCTCCAGTTCAGTTCCTGTCTTCTAAAGCTAAGTTTTGCTCTGTTATTGTTCCATGAGATTTTGTCTGATTTGCTTAGTTTTTGTGTTCTGCCAGCCCCGGCTGGGGCTCTGCTAAATTTCCATTTTTGTCCCTGATCGGTTAAATCTCTTTTGCTCTGTCTTCAGACTATATCGGAGTGCTGATATAGGGATTTTGAAGTCTAGTGACTTCAGGGCCGTTTTTCCTATCAGACGTGTTGGGACATTTTTGGTAGGGTTTTTGCAGATTGCAGCCAGCATCATTTCTGTCCTTTCCTATCTAGTTAGTTGGGCCCCATCGTTTGCTCAGCCTTTCTTTCTGTGTTTGTGTTTTCATCTGTTTTCACCGACAATACATTTTATGGGCTGTCTATTGCTTTGGGGTCTGCTCTGGGACAGTTTAGATTTCCCCTTTCTTTCTTTAGGCTTATTTAGTTCTCCGGTTGTGAAGAGGCGTCTAGGACCACCGTAGGAACGCTCCATGGCTACTGTTAGTTGTTGTGAATAGGATCAGGGGTCTGCAATCCGCTAGCTACCAACCTCTCCGGTTTTCTGGACTTAGTTTGCATTTTTGCTTTTTCCTCCTCCGGTGACTCATTCATAACAGAATCACCAGCCATACCGCAGATTCTAGGGTACTCAATAGCAGGAAAGAATTGTAAAAAAAACAAACAAAAGTGTCAGAATTTTTTTTTTTTTAATGTATATTTTTTCCTCTTTTTCTCTGGGGCCGTAGGAAGAATTTTTTCTTAATGGAGATTAAGCAATTGTCTGATCATGTGGAGCAGCTCGCTGCTGAAGTGCGGGGAATTTCCGCCTATCTTGCTCATTCATATGCTGTTGAACCAAGAATCCCTACTCCTGATGTGTTTTTTGGGGATCGATCTAAATTTTTGAATTTTAAGAATAATTGTAAATTATTTCTTGCCTTGAAGCCTAGCTCATTGGGGAGCTCTGTGCAGCAGGTTATAATTGTCATCTCTGCTGCGCGGCGATCCCCAGGATTGAGCGTTTTCTTTGACACCTGATGATCCTATTCTAACTAATGTGGATGCATTTTTTCAAGACTTGGGGTTGTTGTATGATGAACCTAATGCTATTGATCAGGCTGAAAAGGCCCTGTTGGCATTAAGCCAGGGTCAGGATTCTGCATAGTTGTACTGTCAAAAATTCCGAAAGTAGGCGGTCCTTACTACCTGGAATAATGGTGCCTTGGCAGCTCTCTTTCGGAAGGGTTTGTCAGAAACCGTAAAAGATACTATGGTGGGATTTCCTGTTCCCTCTGGTCTTGACGATTCTATGTCATTAGCCATTCAGGTTGATTGGCGTTTACGTGAACGTAAAATTACACGAGAGGTGCTGCCACCTGTTGAACAAATGTCTGAACCTATGCAATGTGATAGAGTTTTGTCTAGGGCGCAACGTCAGGAGTACAGAAGGCGTAATAAGCTGTGTTTTTTCTGAGGAGATGCCTCTCATATTATTTCTGTCTGCCCTAAATGAGAGAAACGTTTTGCACACACATTTGCTGTGGGCGGTGTTCAACATAAGTTTCTTCTTCAATTACTCTGATCTGCTCCCTGTCCACATTTTCCGCTAAGGCTTTTGTGGATTCAGGAGCGGCTCTGAACCTGATGGACTTGGATTTTGCTAAACGTTGTGGGTTTCCTATGACACCTCTGCGGACGCCTATCCCTTTGAGGGGTATTGATGCTACTCCTTTGGCGAAGAATAAACCTCAGTTTTGGACCCAGGTGGTAATGCGGGTCGCCCCAGACCATCAAGAAAATTGCAGATTTTTGGTGTTGCATAATTTGCATGATACTATTGTTCTGGGGTTTCCCTGGTTGCAAATCCATAATCCAGTTTTGGATTGGAAATCTGTGTCTGTGGTGAGTTGGGGTTGTCGGTGTGCTCTTAGTGACGCTCCTGTTTTCTCCACCTCTCCTCAGTCGCATGATGTTCCTGACTATTTGGCTGATTTTTATGATGTATTTAGTGAGAATGAGTCTGCGTCTTTGCCTCCTCATAGGAGTTATGACTGTGCAATTGAGCTGAGCCC
Organism: Dendrobates tinctorius; assembly: GCF_039654945.1. Taxonomy (NCBI): domain Eukaryota; kingdom Metazoa; phylum Chordata; class Amphibia; order Anura; family Dendrobatidae; genus Dendrobates; species Dendrobates tinctorius. The sequence continues at coordinate 1,896,683 of NW_027361862.1, read as the reverse complement.
TGGGTGTAAATTTCCCAAGGGTCGACTTTTCAATTTATCTGTACCCGAGCACGAGGCTATGCGATCCTATATTAAGGAGTCGTTGGAGAAGGGTCATATTAGACCATCCTCTTCACCCTTGGGTGCTGGGTTTTTTTCGTGGCCAAGAAAGATGGTTCATTAAGACCTTGTATTGACTATCTGTCCCTCAACAAAATTACTGTTAAATATCAGTATCCGTTACCCCTGATTTCTGATCTATTCTCCAGAGTTAAAGGTGCTTGCTGGTTTACCAAGCTTGACCTCAGGGGGGCGTATAATCTTATTCGCATTGAGCATGGGGATGAATGGAAGACGGCGTTTAATACTCCGGAGGGACATTTTGAGTACCTGGTGATGCCTTTTGGGCTCACTAATGCCACTTCTGTCTTCCAGTGCTTCATGAATTATATTTTCCGGGACTTTGTGGATAAGTTTTTGATCATCTATCTGGATGATATTTTGATCTTTTCCAGGGATTGGGACTCTCATGTGGAACATGTTCGGACTGTGTTCCGGATTTTAAGGGAGAATTCCCTGTATGTTAAGGGGTCGAAATGCCTTTTTGGTGTACAGAGGATTTCATTTTTGGGATTTATTTTGTCTCCGTCAACTATTGAAATGGACCTGGCCAAGGGACAGGCCATTTATGATTGGGTTCAGCCCACTTCTTTGAAGGCCCTCCAGAAGTTTTTGGGTTTTGCTAATTTTTATCGTAAATTAATAGCTAATTTTTCTGGTATTGCCAAACCATTGGCTGATTTAATCATAGAATCACAGAATCGTAGAGTTGGAAGGGACCTCCTGGGCCACCTGGTCCAACCCCCTGCTCAAAGCAGGATTCGCTAAATCATACCAGTCAGATGTCTGTCCAGCCTCTGCTTGAAGACTTCCATTGAAGGAGAACTCACCACTTCTTGTGGCAGCTTGTTCCACTCATTGATCACTCTGTCAAAAAGTTTTTTCTAATATCTAATCTGTGTCTCCTCCCATTCAGTTTCATCCCATTGCTTCTAGTCTTTCCTTGTGCAAATGAGAATAAAGTTGATCCTTCTACAATGTGACAGCCCTTTAGATATTTGTAGACAGCTATTAAGTCTCCTCTCAGTCTTCTCTTTTGCAAACTAAACAATCCCAAATCCTGCAACCTTTCCTCATAAGACAGGGTTTGCAGACCGGTCACCATTCTGGTTGCTCTTTTCTGAACTAGCTCCAGTTTGTTGATGTCTTTTTTAAAATGTGGTGCCCAAAACTGGACACAATATTCCAGATGAGGTCTGACCAAAGAGGAGTAGAGGGAAATAATGACTTCACGTGATCTAGACTGTATGCTTCTGTTAATACATCCTAGAATTGCATTTGCCTTTTTTGCTGCTGCATCACACTGTTGACTCATATTCAGTCTGTGATCTATTAGTATACCCAAGTCTTTTTCACATGTGCTGTTGCTTAGCCCTATTCCTCCCATTCTGTATATGCTTTTTTCATTTTTATTGCCCAGATGTAGTACTTTGCATTTTTCCCTGTTAAAAACCATTCTGTTAGTTGCTGCCCACTTCTCCAGTTTATTTATATCTTTTTGAATCCTCTCTCTCTCTTCTCTAGTATTAGCTATCCCTCCTAGCTTTGTGTCATCAGCAAATTTAATCAGTTTACCCTCAATTCCTTCATCTAAATCGTTGATAAAGATGTTGAACAATACAGGGCCCAGGACAGAGCCCTGTGGTACCCCACTTGAGACATTCTTCCAACTGGATGTGCAGCCATTTACGACCACTCTTTGGGTCCGATCACTAAGCCAGTTATGAATCCACCTAACAGTTGCCTTGTCCATTCCATACTTAGTCATTTTTCCAATTAAGATTGTATGAGATACTTTGTCAAATGCTTTGCTGAAGTCAAGATATACTATATCTACAGCATTTCCTTGATCCACCCAATCAGTGATTCCATCATAAAAGGAAATTAAGTTAGTCTGACATGACTTATTAGTTACAAACCCATGCTGACTCTGTTTAATCGCTTCATTCTTATCCAGGTACTGACATACATGTTGTTTAATAATTTGTTCAAAGATCTTTCCTGGTATAGAAGTCAGACTCACCGGCCTATAGTTGCCTGGGTCCACCTTCTTCCCCTTTTTGAAGATAGGAACAACATTTGCTCTTCTCCAGTCTTCTGGGACTTCTCCTGCTCTCCAAGAATTTTCAAAGATTATGGAGAGGGGTTCAAAAATTTCTTCTGCTATCTCCTTCAGTACTCTGGGGTGTAATTCATCTGGACCTGGAGACTTGAATTCATTTAGGTTAGTTAAGTGTTTCCTCACTATCTCTCTGTTTATAGATATCCTGGATTCTTCTGTTCCCTTAATAGGACAGTGAAGAACAGTTGATGTTACATTTCCTTTCTGAGAAAAAACAGATGCAAAATAGGAATTTAAAAGTTCGGCCTTCTCAACATCCTGTCTTACCATTTCATCATTTTCATCCTGTAAAAATCCTATAGCGTCTTTGACTTTTCTTTTACTTTTGACATATCCCCAAAATCCTTTATTATTGCTTTTGACATCTCTTGCAAGCCTCAATTCATTGTCAGCTTTAGCTAATTTGATTTGTGCCCTGCAGGTTCTGCAGACAGCATTATATTCTTCTTTAGATACGCCTCCCTCTTTCCATTTTATAAACATTTTTTCTTCCTTTTTAGCACGTGCTTAAGTTCTGTGTTCATCCATCCTGGCTTCCTTAAATGCTTCCTATTCTTCCCTCTTTTCGGAATTGTTATTAATTGTGCTTTGAGAATTTCATTTTTCAAGATTTCCCATCCTTCCTGGACATTTTTGCCTTTAAGAATATCCAGCCATTGGATCCCTCCAATTCTCTTTCTGAATCCCTCAAAATCTGCCTTTCTGAAATCTAACCTTGACGTCTGAGTCTTCACAGGTCTTTCTCCTCTAGTTATCCAAAATTCTAAAATAGCATGGTCGCTACCTCCTAGGGTCCCAGCCACTTTTACCTCCTCATTCCTCAACCATTTCCTCCCTGTTTATAAGGATTAGATCCAAGGTAGCAGTTCCCTTTGTTTTCTCCCCTACCTTTTGGAAGATAAAGTTGTCAGCAAGAGAGGATAAGAATTTCCTTGACCTGTTAGTTTTGCCTGAGAGAGATTCCCAACAAATGTCTGGATAGTTGAAATCTCCCATGACAACTATGTCATATTTTTTGGAGAACTTGGCCATTTGATGCATAAAGAGTTCATCCATATCTTCAGCTTGCACAGGCGGCTTGTAGTAAATGCCTGCAATGGTGTCTTTTCCATTGTTCTGTCCTTGTTTTCTTACCCAAACAGTTTCCACAGAACTCCCAGTCTCTGAAGCTTGGATCTCTGTGCAGATATACGCGTTTCTAACATACAATGCGACAGCTCCTCCTCGTTTATCAAGTCTGTTTCTTGCAGATAAGTTGTATCCTTCTAGTCTTGTATTCCAATCATGTGTATCATCCCACCAAGTTTCAGTGATTCCAATGACATCATATTTCTTTTCCTGCGTTAGTAGTTCCAATTCTCCTTGTTTGTTGCCCATGCTTTGTGCATTAGTATAGAAACATTTTAGTTTGTGATTGGTTTCTCTTTCTTCAATATTTTTATTAATTAGATTCTTTTGTCTTTGTTCCTCCTTTCCACTTCTAATAGCAGAGTTCTCAATAGCATTTGTCAGGTGTATGGCTTTTTCTGGTCTTTTGCTTCCCCTCCCATGTTGTTCTAGTTTAAAGCTCTCCTTACAAGTGTAGCAAGGCGACTTCCAAATACATGTTCTCCAGTCTTCGTAAGGTGCACCCCATCTCTAGCAAGTAGTCCATCGTAAAGGTAATTCACTCCGTGATCCATAAATCCAAATCGTTGCTGACGGCACCATCGACGTAGCCAGTTGTTCACCTGCAGAATCTTATTCCACCTCCTTGTTCCATGGCCATCCACTGGGAGGATGGAAGAGAAGACCACCTGCACTCCCAGTTCTTTCACTTTCTTGCCTAAGTCTTCAAAGTCTCTGCAGATGGTTTCCAGGTCGTTTCTTGCGGTGTCATTTGTCCCCACATGTAGTAGCAGGAATGGGTAGTCATCTGTAGGTCTGAAGAGTCTTGAAATCCTGTCAGACACATCTTTAATTTTTGCACCTGGAAGACAGCACATTTCTCTTGAAGTTATATCCGGTCTGCAGATTGCGGCCTCTGTTCCTCTCAACAGGGAATCCCCCATGACCACCACTCTCCGTTTCTTCTTCACAACATTTTTCTTTCTCCATCCAGGACAAATTTGACTAAGAAGGGTGCTGATGTGCTGAATTGGTCTCCAGAGGCTGTTTCTTCCTTTCAGGAGCTGAAGCGGAGGTTCACTTCTGCTCCGGTTTTGCGGCAACCTGATATCTCGCTCCCGTTTCAGGTAGAGGTGGACGCTTCTGAGATTGGTGCAGGAGCTGTTTTGTCCCAAAAAGATCCGGTAACATCTAAAATGAATCTCTGTGCTTTCTTTTCCCGAAAGTTCTCCCCATCTTAACGCAACTATGATGTGGGGAATCGGGAACTGTTAGCCATGAAATGGGCATTTGAGGAGTGGAGACATTGGTTGGAGGGAGACAGACATCAAGTCATGGTCCTCACTGACCACAAGAATTTGATTTACCTTGAGTTGGCCAAATGCTTGAATCCTAGACAGGCTAGGTGGGCCTTGTTTTTCACACGTTTTGATTTTGTGGTCTCTTTTCTTCCGGGCACTAAGAATGTCAAGGCAGACGCCCTCTCTAGGAGTTTCTTTGCTGATTCTCCTATTGTGACCAAGCCTGCTACCATCTTAGGTGAGGGGGTAGTTCTTTCTGCCATCTCGCCCGATTTGAGACGTGCTCTGGAAGAGTTTCAGGAGGACAAACCTGAGCGTTGTCCCATTGGAAAATTGTATGTTCCTGACCAGTGGAGGAAGAGAGTAATGTCTGAAGTTCATTGCTCCGCATTGGTTGGTCATTCAGGTATTTTTGGTACTAGAGATTTGGTGAGTCAGTCTTTTTGGTGGCCCGCCTTATCTCGTGATGTCAGGAATTTTGTGCAGTCCTGTAGGACTTGCTCCTGGTCTAAACCTTGTTCTCGCTCTATTGGGTTGTTGATGCCTTTGCCGGTGCCCAGGAGGCCATGGACCCATATTTCAATGGATTTTATTTCTGATCTGCCTGTCTCTCAGAGAATGACTGTTATCTGGGTGATTTGTGATAGATTCTCTAAGATGTTCCATGTTGTACCACTCCCTAAGTTGCCATCTTCCTCAGAGTTGGTGCCCTTGTTTTTGCAACAGGTGGTGCGCTTGCATGGGATTCCTGAGAACATTGTATCTGCCAGAGGAGTTCACTTTGTCTCTAGATTTTGGAGGACTTTTTGTTTCAAGCTGGGAATTCAGTTATCCTTCTCCTCTGCGTTTCACCCTCAGACCAATGGGCAGACAGAGAGAACAAACCAGACTTTGGAGTCTTATTTGAGATGTTTTATTTCTGCTGATCAGGATGATTGGGTTTCATTTTTATCCTTGGCCGAATTTGCTTTAAATAATAGAGCTAGTTCTGCCACTTTGATGTCACCTTTTTTTTGTAACTTTGGGTTTCATCCTCGATTCTCTTCAGGGCAGGTGGAGTCTTCTGCCTGCCCAGGTGTTGACACTGTGGTGGAGAGAATGCACCAGATCTAGGACCAAGTGGTGGATAAGTTGTCTCTCTCCCAGGAAAAGGCCCAACGGTTTTCCAACCGGCATAGGACCATTGGTCCCCGGTTTAAGGTGGGTGATATGGTTTGGTTGTCATCAAAGAATATCTCTATGAAGGTGGCTTCTCCAAAGTTTAAACCTAGATTTATTGGACCTTACAAGATTTTGGAGATTCTTAATCTGGTCTCTTTTCGATTGGCTCTTCCTGTTACATTCAAGATCCATAACGTGTTTCATAAGTCTCTGTTAAAGAGGTTTGTTGAGCCAGTAGTTCCTGTGGTGGCACCTCCTGACCCTGTATTGGTTGAAGGTAGAGTTGAGCGAAACGGGTCGAAAAATTTCAAAAGTCGCCGACTTTTGGCAAAGTCGGGTTTCATGAAACGAAACCCGACCCTAGGATGAGGTCGGCCACGAGGTCGGCGACTTATGCGCCAAAGTCACGCTTCAAAAGTTTGTTTTGCGCTCTTTTTCAGCCAATCAGGATCCACGGACACTGTGGGCAACGTGATGACATAGGCACGGGTCACCACCATCTTTCAGAAGGGCATGCAAGTGATTGGCTTGCTTTGGTGGGCGTCACAGGGGGTATAAAAGGGCGTGCATACCGACCGCCATCTTACTTCTGCCGATCTTAGCATAGGGAGAGGTTGCTGCTGATTCTGTAGGGAGAGCGTTAGGCAGGGAAGAAGAAAAAAAACTGCTTCTGCTGCTAGCGATTGTGCCTGTACAACACACCAGTCACTGTGTATGCAGTGCAAGGGGAGGCTATATTGTGGTGTATCAGTGGTGTTGGTTGTTGGGCTGCCTTCTAAGGCTTTGTGACAGCTGCATTGCTGTTTACCCACTGCTCTGCAAACTGCTTTTTTAAAAGCAATCCCAATTTTTTTTTTTTGTCCTGCTGAGGTACTGAGCGTGCATTTTTTCACACCATACAGTGGTGTACGCTCCTCACACAGTACCGTGTAACGGCTGTTATCACAGCCACAGTGAAGCTGTCTGTGTCACTCTGTGAGAATAAGTCGAGGACATGTTCCGTTCTTACAGACCTGCACTCTAGGGAGATTCCTACTCTGCCCAATTCTACATACACCTTGTAGTTTGTGATACACTAGCCAATTTCTGCCTGTGACATAGCGCTCAGATATTCAGTGGGCCTCACACAATCCAAAAGTGTCCAGTGTCCACAAGTGTCTGCAGAAATTCAAAATCTCCCTTATCCTCTAGTCACTTTGGTCACAGCTGTGCCATCGAGCCTGTGACATAGCGCTCAGATATTCAGTGGGCCTCACACAATCCAAAAGTGTCCAGTGTCTGCAGAAATTCAAAATCTCCCTTATCCTCTAGTCACTTTGGTCACAGCTGTGCCATCGAGCCTGTGACATAGCGCTCAGATATTCAGTGGGCCTCACACAATCCAAAAGTGTCCAGTGTCTGCAGAAATTCAAAATCTCCCTTATCCTCTAGTCACTTTGGTCACAGCTGTGCCATCGAGCCTGTGACATAGCACTCAGATATTCAGTGGGCCTCACACAATCCAAAAGTGTCCAGTGTCCACAAGTGTCTGCAGAAATTCAAAATCTCCCTTATCCTCTAGTCACTTTGGTCACAGCTGTGCCATCGAGCCTGTCACATAGCGCTCAGATATTCAGTGGGCCTCACACAATCCAAAAGTGTCCAGTGTCTGCAGAAATTCAAAATCTCACTTATCCTCTAGTCACTTTGGTCACAGCTGTGCCATCGAGCCTGTGACATAGCGCTCAGATATTCAGTGGGCCTCACACAATCCAAAAGTGTCCAGTGTCTGCAGAAATTCAAAATCTCACTTATCCTCTAGTCACTTTGGTCACAGCTGTGCCATCGAGCCTGTGACATAGCGCTCAGATATTCAGTGGGCCTCACACAATCCAAAAGTGTCCAGTGTCCACAAGTGTCTGCAGAAATTCAAAATCTCCCTTATCCTCTAGTCACTTTGGTCACAGCTGTGCCATCGAGCCTGTGACATAGCGCTGAGATATTCAGTGGGCCTCACACAATCCAAAAGTGTCCAGTGTCCACAAGTGTCTGCAGAAATTCAAAATCTCCCTTATCCTCTAGTCACTTTGGTCACAGCTGTGCCATCGAGCCTGTGACATAGCGCTCAGATATTCAGTGGGCCTCACACAATCCAAAAGTGTCCAGTGTCTGCAGAAATTCAAAATCTCACTTATCCTCTAGTCACTTTGGTCACAGCTGTGCCATCGAGCCTGTGACATAGCGCTCAGATATTCAGTGGGCCTCACACAATCCAAAAGTGTCCAGTGTCCACAAGTGTCTGCAGAAATTCAAAATCTCCCTTATCCTCTAGTCACTTTGGTCACAGCTGTGCCATCGAGCCTGTCACATAGCGCTCAGATATTCAGTGGGCCTCACACAATCCAAAAGTGTCCAGTGTCTGCAGAAATTCAAAATCTCACTTATCCTCTAGTCACTTTGGTCACAGCTGTGCCATCGAGCCTGTGACATGGCGCTCAGATATTCAGTGGGCCTCACACAATCCAAAAGTGTCCAGTGTCTGCAGAAATTCAAAATCTCACTTATCCTCTAGTCACTTTGGTCACAGCTGTGCCATCGAGCCTGTCACATAGCGCTCAGATATTCAGTGGGCCTCACACAATCCAAAAGTGTCCAGTGTCTGCAGAAGTTCAAAATCTCCCTTATCCTCTAGTCACTTTGGTCACAGCTGTGCCATCGAGCCTGTGACATAGCGCTCAGATATTCAGTGGGCCTCACACAATCCAAAAGTGTCCAGTGTCCACAAGTGTCTGCAGAAATTCAAAATCTCCCTTATCCTCTAGTCACTTTGGTCACAGCTGTGCCATCGAGCCTGTGACATAGCGCTCAGATATTCAGTGGGCCTCACACAATCCAAAAGTGTCCAGTGTCTGCAGAAATTCAAAATCTCACTTATCCTCTAGTCACTTTGGTCACAGCTGTGCCATCGAGCCTGTGACATAGCGCTCAGATATTCAGTGGGCCTCACACAATCCAAAAGTGTCCAGTGTCTGCAGAAATTCAAAATCTCACTTATCCTCTAGTCACTTTGGTCACAGCTGTGCCATCGAGCCTGTGACATAGCGCTCAGATATTTAGTGGGCCTCACACAATCCAAAAGTGTCCAGTGTCCACAAGTGTCTGCAGAAATTCAAAATCTCCCTTATCCTCTAGTCACTTTGGTCACAGCTGTGCCATCGAGCCTGTGACATAGCGCTCAGATATTCAGTGGGCCTCACACAATCCAAAAGTGTCCAGTGTCCACTAGTGTGAGCAGAAATTCAAAATCTCCCCTGTCCTATAGACACCTTGTACCTTGTTTTACATTACTATATAGTTTGTTGGATTTTGTCTACATTTCTACCAAAAATGAGGAAGGCTGGTGGAAGAGGCCGTGGAATTGGGCGGGGGTTGGCAGCTGGTAATGATGGTGTTGGTGGTGGATCTGATGGTAGTGGCAAGAGCAAAATAGGACCGAATGCAGGAGGTGTTGAGCCTGCGTCATCGTCTGGCTCCATAAGGCTTCGAAGGCTTAGTTTTCTAGGAGTTGGCAAACCGCTTTTAAAGCCAGAGCATCAGGAAAAAGTTTTGTCTTACATTGCTGAATCAGCCTCCAGCTCTATCACCTCCTCTTCTTCAGTTGTAAAAAGTAAAAGCACTGAGTCGTCATTGGAGGCTCATGTTCATGAACCACACCTTTCCTTGTGTCCTTCACCCCAACCAAGATTGAAGGATGACGCAGGCCATACTACTGATTACTCCATGGAGCTGTTTTCACATACCATGCCTGGATTATCAAGTGAAATGGTGAATTACCCAGGCCAAGATGAATCTGACATGGAGTGCACTGATGCACAGCCGCTGATGGATGATTCTGCTGGTACATTCACTCAGAGCACTACATTGTCCTCGCAGTGTACAGAGCCAGATTCTGACCCTGATGAGACTCAGGTGCCCCTTCCCGCACACTATACCACCATACACGGTGACACAGAGGACGGTGCACATGACATAGAAGAGGAGGTGATGGATGACCCAGTTGTTGACCCAGATTGGCATCCATTGGGGGAAGAGGGTGCTGCTTCCAATAGCTCAGATGAGGAGCATCCACAGCAGACATCGACATCGCAACAGCTGTTATCTGGCAGGCCCGGAGCACTCCAAAGACAGGTTCCAAAAATCAAAAGAGTTGCTGGACAGCTTGTCCAGAGGGTCAAAAGATCACAGCGTGCTAGGCCGCAAAATGTCTGCCAAAGTAGGAAGAGTGCAGTGTGGCACTTTTTTGAACAAAATCCTCATGATCAGGCCAAGGTTATCTGTAAGAAGTGCGCAAAGACCTTTAGCCGAGGGAAAAATCTGAAAAATTTGCATACCAGTTGCATGCTTAGACATTTAAACACCATGCACTTGCAAGCGTGGACACAACACCAAACCTCAAGTGCCACATGTGCAACTGATCACAACGAAGGTAGTCAGCAACGCTACATTGTTTCCCCCACTGTAAGCCCACCGGTTAGCACAGCAGCAAATGTTGAGGTGTCGTTGCAAGGCCACAGCAGTCAGGGAATCCCACTGTTATATCAACGAAAGACTGATTCTAGGCCATCAGAAAGAACACCAACTCCATCACCATCATCAACCCTCTCTCAGTCCGCCCTGTCCACCGCTACTTCCACCATATGCAGCTCTCAAGTCCAGCTCACCCTCCCAGACACTATAAGTAGGTCAAGAAAGTACTCAGTCTCTCATCCGCGTACACTGGGTTTGAACGCCCACATTGCCAAACTAATCTCGTTTGAGATGATGCCCTTTCGGTTGGTGGAAAGCACAGCTTTCCGCGAACTCATGGCCTATGCAGTACCACGCTATGACCTACCCAGTCGCCACTTCTTCTCTCGCAAAGCCATCCCAGCCCTCCACCATCATGTGAAAGACCGCATTGTCCATGCACTCAAGCAGTCAGTGAGCGGAAAGGTGCACCTCACAACTGATGCATGGTCCAGTCGGCATGGCCAGGGCCGTTACGTGTCCATCACTGCGCACTGGGTTAATGTGGTGGATGCAGGGTCCACAGGGGACAGCGGTGGTGGGACAGTGCTGCCTAGCCCACGGTATAGGAAACAGTTGGCTGTAGGCGTTCGACCCTCCTCCTCCTCCTCCTCCTCCAGAAGCGAAAGCTCGTCCACAGAGCGCAGTCGTACGAGCACTCCATCTGCAGCTGCCACTGTTGCACACGAGGTGTCCCCCTATCGAGCAGCTAGTGGAAAGCGTCAGCAGGCTGTGTTGCAGATGATGTTTTTGGGCGACAGACACACCGCCGAGGTGCTGGCCGAGTACTTGAAGCGACAAACTGAGTCATGGCTGGGCAGTGTACATCTTGAGGCAGGCAAGGTAGTTAGTGATAACGGCCGTAATTTTGTGGCAGCCATAGCCCTTTCAAAACTCAGCCACATACCTTGCTTGGCTCACACCTTGAACCTGGTGGTGCAGTGCTTCCTCAAAAATTATCCGGAGTTAACAGCCCTGCTCCAGAAGGTGCGAAGACTGTGCGCGCACATCCGCCGGTCGCCTGTACACTCCGTTCGTATGCAGAAGCTGCAGCGATTGCTCCACCTTCCCAACCACCGCCTCATTATCGACATTGCAACAAGGTGGAACTCCACCCTGCACATGGTGGAGCGGCTGTGCGAGCAGAGGCAGGCCATAATGCATTTGTGGGAGGATACACGGCCAGGCACTTTGAGAGCAGACATGGAGTTGACAGGTGTGCAGTGGTCGAAGCTGAAAGACCTCTGTAAAGTCCTTCAGTGTTTTGAGGAATGCACACGGCTGGTAAGCGCAGACGACGCCATCCTAAGCATGAGCATCCCACTTATGCGTCTGCTCATGCAAACTTTGACGCACCTTAAGGAGCAGGCTTCTGCAGCCAATGTTGATGAGGAGGAAGAGGAGGAGGGAATCCTTGATGACATTCAGCCATTGTCTGCTCAGGGACCTCTCCTGGACGAGGTGGAGGAAGAAGAGGAGGAGGAGGATGATGATGGGGATGATTACTTAGGGGAGGAGGATGCAACTCGTGGGGCAAGTGAAAATGTTAGCGTGGCAAGGTCTGGTACAGGGTTTGTGCGTGACTGGAGGGATGTGGATTTTCCAGAAAGTGCTCCTCCACCCAGCACTCGCAGTGGATCATTGACACCGGGAACATTGGCCCACATGTCAGATTATGCCTTGCTGATCCTAAAAAGGGACCCCCGCATTGCCAAAATGATGAACGATGACGACTACTGGTTGGCCAGCATCCTGGATCCACGCTATAAAGGCAAATTACAAAACATCATGCCACAGGAGAACCTTGACCTAATATTGGCTAATAAACAAGCAACTCTGGTAAATCGGTTGCTTGAGGCATTCCCAGCACACAGCAGCGGTGATGGTTCTCACACGAGCCGTACGGGCCGGGGGCAGCTTGGCAGAGGTGTTCGTGGTGCACACAGCAGAAGTGGCGTTGGAGACAGGGGTTTCATGACAATGTTGTGGACTGATTTTTCAAGTACCGCTCACACAACTGGTAATACTGCATCGATGGAAAGTGACAGGAGACAGCAGTTGTCAACTATGGTTACAAACTACTTTTCCTCCCATATCGATGTTCTCCCACACAGGTCATTCCCCTTTGAATATTGGGCCGCTAAATTGGACACCTGGCCTGAATTGGCACAATATGCCTTACAGGAGCTCGCTTGCCCAGCTGCAAGTGTGCTATCGGAAAGAGTCTTCAGTGCAGCTGGATCAATCCTGACAGAGAAAAGGACCCGTCTGTCAACCCAAAATGTGGATGATCTAACCTTCATTAAAATGAACCACGCATGGGTTTCCAAGGATTTTGTCCCACCTTCCCCTGATGACACATAGGGTGACAGAAAAATGGCTTGCTTTTGTCCACCTCTTCCTGGGACTTGACCTATTTCACCTTTTGCATCAGCTGAATGTCCAACATCAACATATGCCACTTTCTAAAACTCCCTAACTGTGCTGCCTCCCCCCCCCATGGCCGGGGTCACCACCTAGCGCACGACACCGTGCGAGTGCCGTTGCCCTGGACAGGTGGGTAGGCCGACTCTTGGGCGCGGGCACTGGCACAGGGTCCCTCATAGTGCAATCAAGTGTCTCTGACGGTGGTGGTGCACACCCGCCGTCAGACACACCGCCGTACTATGAGGGGCCCAGTGCCAGTACCGACGCCCACGAGTGGGCCCCCCTTGCTTGGGCAGGGCCCCAGCATTTGCAATCTTTACCTCTCCCTGCTCCTCCGCTGTGTAGTCTGGGCTGTTAAATCCATACTGTGCCTGACACCGTTTGAGCCTGCCTCCTGATGTATAGACATATATTTTGAATGTGTACGCTATCCATACATGTTATCCGGGGATACGGTACCCTTTCTAACCTTTGTGCAATCACGTGCAATCCATACTGGGCCTGACACCGTTTGAGCCTGCCTCCTGATGTATAGACATATATTTTGAATGTGTACACTATCCATACATGTTATCTGGGGATACGGTACCCTTTCTAACCTTTGTGCAATCACGTGTAACCCATACTGGGCGTGAGAACGGCTGGCGAGCTGTTAAGCAAGCTACAGCACCTGTGGTTTGCACACGTAAGTTTTTCATTTTTTCAGGAATGACGGTTAGGCCTAATTCCGGAACTGCGGTTGACCTGCACTTACTGGGAAATCATTGTTCGCGGGTAATAATTGTAATCAGTGATCCCCATCACTAACGTTGTTCAGCGGGTTATCTGCACCTGTAAGCGACAAACGCTGGCCTTTTCAGTGTAGCGCACATGCAGCCACGGACATGTAAGGGCATGACACTCCAGTTATTGGCCAATCTCATGTGCCAGAGCCTCACGTGTCCCTCTAGTAAGCCGGACTCGGACCGCGGGGCATGACGGAGTCTCGTTCGTTAACGGAATTAAGCTTGCAATGTGTGCATCTGTTCTGTAGCTGGCATGGTTGAGGTTTCCCAGGTGGAGTCGAATTTAACCGTAGGCTCCACTCCTGGTGGTGTCCTTCTGGACATTCCTTTAAGGTTCAGCTTTGCAACCATACTGCCCACGTAAAACAAACACTTTGCCTTCATGAACACTGTTTGGAGGGTCATGACTCGTGGGAATAACGCCGCCCAATCAGTTAACCTGCTAGAGAGATCGTTCGTTGCTCCCAAGCATGACATCACACTCCCTAGGAGGAAGGTAATGCCACTGTGGCGACCGTACTCCTGGGGGCGACACAAGTGCACTGATGCCCAGCCACTGCTCGATGAATCTGCTGGTACATTGACCCAGACCACTACATTCCCCTCGCATGCTACACGGGCCTGAATCTGACCCTGATGAAACTCAGGTTACCCTTCCCATATACAGTTCCATCTTACACGGTGACAAAGAGGAAGCTGCAGATGAAAGTGCAGGTTCGGCCCACCCGCCATCAGACACACCACCGTACTATCAGGGGCCCTGTGCCAGTGCCGTCGCCAACGAGTGGGCCCCCCCCTGCTTGCTCAGGATCACAGCACTTGCAAGGTTGAAATACTGTGCAGTGAGATGGAAGATGGGGACGACGAGGAGTCCAGAGATTCCCTAGCGAGGAGACTTATTTGATTGTTTTCAATGTTGGGACAGCAATTTTTGGGGAGCACTATACTCTGGAGAATGATAGATGGGGCCCACCATACACTGGAACATTCCAAAGGTGGACATCAGACACTGGAGCAGCATTTACAGGGCCCATTATACACTAGAGCATTAGAAATGGGGCCCATTATGTTTGGAGCATTATTTGGGCCCATAAGACAGTGGAGCTTCATCCATGGGGACCAACATATACTGTAGCATTATGTGGAGCTCATCATATACTGTTTCAAACATTATATGGGACCAATGATTCTGTATGGAGAAATAGATGGGCCTCGTCATGAGATGTAAAAAATGAGGTATTTTTCATTGTACTATACCGCTATTTCTCTGCCGTATCGGAGCATGATGAGTTGTGGTATGTGTTAAAGGGGCGCTCTTTCGCCCAGGGCACCTGAAAACCTGGAGCCAGCCCTCCCCCCCCACAACTGTAGCCAAATAACCCCCATTTTTCAGTGCGTAACTTGTATTATGAAGTTAATTAAGGTTGACAAGCTTAAGTAAGAAGAATTGATGCTTTTGGCATTCAAATGGGCACTGTAGGTGTGTTTCCTGTCCTCCTCTCACTGCCGACTTTTATTCCACATTGACTTACATTGGGTTTCGTGTTTCGGAACGACCCCGACTTTTCCCTATAATCGGACGATCTTGCTCGACCCGACTTTTGGAAAAGTCGGGTTTCACGAAACGAAACGCGACCCTAAAAAACCAAAAGTCGCTCAACTCTAGTTGAAGGTAATGTGGAATATGAGGTTGAGAAGATACTGGATTCTCGTCTGGCTAGACGGAGACTCCAGTATTTGGTTAAGTGGAAGGGTTATGGCCAGGAGAATAATTCTTGGGTCTCTGCATCCGATATTCATGCCGAAAGATTGGTTCGTGCTTTTCATCGGGCCCATCCTGATCGCCCTGGTGGCGTGGATGAGGGTTTGGTGACCCCTCCTCAAGGGGGAGGTGCAGTCAGCGTCGGACTGGAACACCTTGGGCCCACCAGAGAAAATCATTCTTGGGGCCCACTATGTAGCTGCATAGAGTTAAATACCAGACCACCAATTATGTGGTAAAACACGCTAATATCCGGGTATAATATAAGGTTGTACATGTCTTAATTATGTAGCAGGAGTTGGGGTAGCCCCCTCATAGAATATAAAGCAGCCCCCTCACATAGTATAATACAGCCATCTCATAGAATATAATGCAGCCATCTCATAGAATACAATACTGCCCCCCTCATAGGGTATAATGCACCCCCTCATAGGGTATAATGCACCCCCTCATAGGGTATAATGCACCCCCTCATAGGGTATAATGCACCCCCTCATAGGGTATAATACTGCCCCCCTCATAGGGTATAATACTGCCCCCCTCATAAGGTATAACACTGCCCCCCTCATAGGGAATAATGCACCCCCTCATAGGGTATAATGCTGCCTCCTCATAGGGTATAATACTGCCCCCCTCATAGGGTATAATACTGCCCCCCTCATAGGGAATAATGCACCCCCTCATAGGGTATAATGCACCCCCTCATAGGGAATAATGCTGCCCTCCTCATAGGGTATAATGCTGCCTCCTCATAGGGTATAATGCTGCCCCCTCATAGGGTATAATACTGCCCCCCTCATAGGGAATAATGCACCCCCTCATAGGGTATAATGCTATATAGATATATAGATATAGAGTTAGATAGATATAGATAGAAAGATAGATGTAGAAATAGATAGATATAGAGATAGATAGTAGATAATGGATAGAAAGTAGATAATGGATAGATATAGATTCATAGAGATAGATAGAGATAGATATAGATATAAAGAAAGATATAGAAAGATAGATAGATAGATAGATAGATCGATAGGTAGATAGATATAGAGATAGATAGAAAATAGATAATGGATAGATAGATAGATATAGAGATAGATAGCTATAGATAGAAAGATATAGAGATAGATAGATATATAGATAGAGATAGATAATAGATAGAGATATACAGAAATAATAATAATAATAATAATAATATAGACATATATAGAGATAAATATATATAGATACATGGCTATAAATAAAAATAGATATAGAGATATATAGAGATAGATAAATATAGAGATAATAGATATAGAGATAGATAGATAGATATAGAGATAGATATAGAGACAGATAGATATAGATAGATATAGAGATAGATATAGAGATAATAGCTAGATATAGAGATATGTATAGAGATAGATAGATATAGAGTTAGAAAGATAGATATAGAGAGATATAGAGATAGATAGAGATAGCTAGATAGATAGATGGATAGATAGATATAGATAATAGAGATAATAGATAGATATAATAGATAGATATAGAGATAGATATAGAGATAGATGGATAGATCAATAGATAGATAAAGAGAGATAGAGATTGATAGATAATGAGATATAGAGATAGATACAGAGATATAGTGTTAGATAGAAAGATAGCTATAGAGATAGATAGATATAGAGATAGATATGGATATAGAGATAGATATGGATATAGAGATAACAGATATAGAGATAGATAGATATAGAGATAGATAGATAGATATAGAGATAGATAGATAGATAGATATAGAGATAATATATAGATAGATAGATATAGAGATAATATATAGATAGCTATAGAGAGAGATATAGAGATAGATATAGAGAGAAACAGATATATATATAGATATAGAGATAGATAGGTAGATAGATATAGAGATAATAGATATAGAGATAGATAGATATAGATATAAAGATAGAGATAGAGAGAGCGGTAGATAGAGAGAGAGATAGATACAGAGATCGATAAATAGATAGAGAGATAGATATAGATATAGATAATAGATAGAGATAGATAGATAAAGATAGATAATAAATATAGAGATAACAGATAGATATAGAGATAGAGTAAGATAGAAAGATATAGAGATAGGTAGATATAGATAATAGAGATAGCTAGATAGATAGTAATAATAGATAGATATAGATAGATTTAGATAGAAAGATAGATATAGAGATATATGTAGAGATAGAAAGATAGATATAGAGATAGAGCGATAGATAGAGATAGATATAGATAATAGATAGAGATGAATAGATAGATAGAGAAAGATAGATAGATATAGAGATAGAAAGATAGATAGATATACAGAGAGATAGATATAGAGATAGAGATAAATAGATAGATAGATATAGAGAGAGATATAGAGAGAGAAATAGATATAGATATAGAGATAATAGATATATATAGAGATAGATAGATATAGATATAGAGAGAGATAGATACAGAGAAAAGATATAGAGATAAATAGATAAAGATAGATAGATATAGAGATAGAAAGATAGATATAGAGATAGAGCGATAGATAGATATACAGAGAGATAGATATAGAGATAGAGATATATAGATAGATAGCTATAGAGATATAGAGATAGATATAGAGAGAAATAGAGATAGATATAGAGATAGATAGAGATAGATATATAGATAGAGCGATAGATAGCGAGAGATATATATATAGAGATAGATAGATACAGAGAAAAGATATAGAGATAGATAACGGATAGATAAATAGATAGATAGGTATAGAGATAGATATAGATATTAGATAGAGATATATATAGATAAAGATAGATAGATATAGATGGTAGCTAGATAGATAATAAATATAGAGATAATAGATATAGAGATAGATAGAGTAAGATAGATAGATATAGAGATAGATAGATAGACATAATAGATAGATAGATATAGAGATATATATAGAAAGATATAGAGATAGATAGATAGATATAGAGATAGATGTAGAGATAGAAAGATAGATATAAAGATAGAGCGATAGAGATAGATATAGAAATAGATAGATATAGATAATAGATAGAGATAGATAGATATTAGAGAGAGAGATATATAGAGAAATAGAGATAGATAGATAGAGAGAGACAGATAGAGAGAGCGAGAGAGATATAAAAAAAAAACCAAAACACAATACTCACCTCTCCTCCTCGCTCCCACGCTGATCCCGGCCTCAGTGTCAGGAGCTGTCCCCTCTGCCAGACACACAGCGGGTGTGTGATGTAGTGACGTCATCGCGCTCTGGCTGTGAGTCAGGAGCAGAGAGGACTGAGGGCAGCGCCAGCCCTGATGCAGAGCAGCTTACTGGGCTGGGGGCGGGGCCTCTGGGGGTGGAGACTGTGAAATGATATTCACTGCTTCGCAGTGAATATTCATTTCTCTTTAGCAGCGGGGACAGGGGCTCCTGCCTCCTGACACCCGCTGCTGCTCCGCTGGCAGGGGCCCCCATAGCAGCTGCATGGTGTGCGACACACCACTGGCTGGGGGCCCCTGGAGCAGCGGGGGCCCTAGGCAACTGCTGGCCCTGTATGCCAGCAGGTGCCAGGGCCCACCAGATGCCAGGGCCCACCGGAGAATCCACCGGTTCCCCGGTGGGCCAGTCCGACGCTGGGTGCAGTTATGAACTCATTTTCTCCTTCACATTTGATGGCCGATGAACTCCCTCTGCTGGTGAAAGGAGGTAGTGAAATTGATTTGGATGGGAAAAACCTGTCATCTGAACAGGTGGAGTGTGATTAGACATCCGGAATCTAGTTAGTTGGGCCCCATCGTTTGCTCAGCCTGTCTTTCTGTCTGTGTTTGTATTTTCATCTGTTTTCACCGTCAACACATTTTGGGGGCTGTCTATTGCTTTGGGGTCTGCTCAGGGGCAGTTTAGATTTCCCCTTTCTTTCTTTAGGTTTATTTAGTTCTCCGGCTGTGAACAAGGTGTCTAGGACCACCGTAGGAACCCCCCATGGCTACTGTTAGTTGTTGTGAATAGGATCAGGGGTCTGCAATCCGCTAGTTACCAACCTCTCCGGTTTTCTGGACTTAGCTTGTATTTTTGTTTTTTCCTCCTCCGGTGACTCATTCATAACAAGCCACATTGTGGCTCCCTGCTTGGAGTGTAGCAGAGCACCTTTGGTGGCTCCCTGCTTGGAACACGAAATGTGCTGGGAGGCGGGTGGAGTTAAGAATACATAAAAGAGCGGGAAGGTTTAGAATTACAGGTCAGTCAGACAGTAGGGGAGTCTGGGAGAGGAAGCCACTCAGAGAGGAGTGAGGAAAGAAGATCCCTGAGAGAGGGATGAAGGAAAGAGGTGCTGCAGCAGACCTCAGTGACCTGGGTCTGCTGGCACGGGAAAGGAAAGAAGGAGAAAGACATTGAACTGAATCCTGTTCTTCCAGGAGAAGGAGAGATTAGTACGGAACGAAGGAGTAAAAGGGAACAGAGAGGACGTGGGTTAGGAGAGAACCCTGCCTAGAAGTTCTAAGCGCAAGGCCGGGGCCCGGGCCCCGAGGTTGTATGGACACTAATGGTCCTGCAGCAGACACCGGTGGAGTAGTGGGCTGTAAATGCACTACTCCCATCGAAGACTTGGGGCACAACAGCAACTTGGATAGTGAGCCGGGACTCAGGAGTGAGGAGTCCCCGAAGCAGGCTACAGCTGTCTGCCGTGCAAGTAGAGTTCTTGGGAACATCAGTCAGGAGGCACTCCAGTGTAACTCAGTACTGGGAGTACTTCACACTTAAAGGCGCTATAAGAGGAGACGTTCAGAAAGGTACATGTTGGTGGAGCGTTGGAAGGGAGCATTCCATCTGACCTGGAGGTTGATTGAGCCTCTGACCCGGAGGACACAGTACGGAGGCAGGAACCTGTGTGTACTACAGATTGTGAGTAAAGCTTTGGAACTACAAGCCCTGGTGTCCTCCATTGATTCCTGCGTCCACACACCCAGCACTGCTACATCTGGGTACCCACTTCTACACCGCTTGTGCCTCTCCTCTAACTCCACATCTACACTGCCCTGGGGCTACAGCTTCACCTGTGGGGAGCTTCACCATCTTGGCTGCAACACACCACCAGCCCCAGAGGATCTGCAAGCAGCGTCGGCTTAACATCTCACTTGCCGAACACCACAGGTGGCGTCACGAACTATTCCATTAACTACATTCCACCATTTCCATTCCCCCATTACTTGGGCGCCCAGGGCCACGGACCGGGACACCACTGCTGTGACACATCCCCCTGACATCGGCCCGGTACCGAGTACCCCACGGCCCTGGGAGGGCGACCCATTACCGCTCCTTATAACTTGTGAATGGAGGGAAGCGCTTGTATCCACAGGCACCTTCTTAGCTTCAGGTCCGTCTCCACACGTGATGTGACGCAGCTTCCATGACAAAACAATGACAAAGGCTAAAGGTGTGTAGCCAGCTTTTAACCCCTAGCGCGTCCCCTGCCATATTCGCCACCGCCCCTCTGGGTTGGACTGAAGTCTCCTCCTTTGACCTCCTAGCTGAAATAATTCCAGATATCTAGAATGGGTCATAACTTCCTAGGGGAAGGTCCAAATGGAACAACTGACGTCACAACGGGTTTGTTGGGGCTGGACCAATATGGAGAGTCCAAACTTGGGTCAGATAAGTAGTTCTGGAGAGCCAGACTCTATAGCTCGGTATCCAGGACAGCTAGAGAAAGGTGAGACACAGGGGTGCATGAGGAGGGCTCCCAGGGTTCTGATGCTATACTGAACTTAACCCTGAGATTCACGGTTGTAGTGCAGAGTGATGGTTGTAGTGCAGAGGGGATGGTGCAAGCAGGGTGCAATCTTCCCGCTTTTACTCACGGTTTGTGTTGCAGTCCAGATCACTGATTACAGATGGTAATGGAGATCCGGGCAGCCTAGAAGCAATTTGGGATCCCCTAAGCCAGATGGTGTTGGAGGCCTCCTTACTGCGCTGTTCTCTGAGGTCCTTGCTGCCTGAAGCTATGCTCAGTCCTCTGTTCCTTACTGTTCTTTAGTCCTTGCCTGTATGGCAGGCAGCTTGAGCCTTTTACTGGTGTCACTCCTTCGTGGTGGCTTCAGCTCTGGCATGCTGCTGTGCCTTCAGGTGTGTGATGGGACCAGGAGGCCAGCAGTCTCCTGCCCTCCGGATTTGGCTGCTGGGACTGTTGAACCCGTGCCGCCACAGACTCCGGCGTCCGGTGTCAAGCGCTCTTCCCTGGAGTGAGCTTGGTCACAGCTCCAATCCCCAGGCTTCCCTAAACTTCCACTTTCGTCTCTCTTCACTCTGCTCTTGAGACAAGCTCCTCACAGCTCCTGTGCCCTGTACAGACTCTCAGACTGCAACTAACTAACTTCATCTCCATCCCAGAACTTATAGGAAAGCGCACCTGAAACTGGGTTTAGATCTCCCCTTTCTGGTCTGGAGTAGGAAAAGTGTTGGATGTTGGTATTACCTGGCTAAGGGACCCCTCCTTGCTTCCAGGCATGTCATCACCCCCCTGTGATGGAGGCAATGCCACTGTGGCAACCGGACTCCTGGGGTGCCACACTTCCATTGATAGCTAATTCATATTGGCTGCCTTGCACAAAAGACAGCAGGGGGTCCCAGCTCTGCTCCTCCTTGACTTCATTAACACATGGCCTCCAATTTCTCTGGCCAAATGGCAAAGATCTGGATTTTTGGTAATTGTGTACTTATACCAATGGTGGGGGCCACAACCCTGCTGTGGAAGGGTGGGAGATATCTGCACCTGAATTAATAAATCCAAAATGGAGTCTCCCTCGACCCTCACAGGGGATATGAGGGACCGCAGCAATTTTTAATATTTTCTATGACAACTTCCTCCTTTTTGAGGTTGCTTGGGAACCCAGTTAACAGATCATTTCCCTAGCCTTACTCCTCAGCATCCCCTTGGCGGGACAGCCCATCCGCATTGCCATGTTCACTACCCTTCCTGTGCTGAATGGTAAAATCAAACAGCTTTAGAACCAGGCTCCACCGCAGTAGTTTACCATTGACACCAGCCATGCGATGCAGCCAGTCGAGGGGGTTGTGCCCCTATAGGTAGGGCTGCATCTTACCTAGGGCTCACACTATAGCGAGACTTTCCTCCACAGTGGCTTACTTAGGCGACTTCCCGTGATAAGAGCTTGCGTCCGAGGAACATCACCGGATGCTCTTCCCCCTGTGCATTTAACTGGCTGAGCACAGTACCCAGGCCAAAGGCACTGGCATCCGTTTGGACTACAAACTGCTGGACCTGTAGAACTGGGGAAATGGCCAGGGCATCCTTCAGCGCTGTGAAGAACCGTTCACAGTCAGCTGTCCAGTTGACCATTAGCGATAACTTCTTTTTCGTGAGGTTCATCAGAAGCTTAGCAAGAGCTCTATAGTTCGGAACAAACTTCCTATAGTACCCTGCCGTACCTAAGAAGGATATCACCTGCTTCTTGGTCTTGGGGGTAGACCAGGAGGTGATGGCATCAACCTTCCTGGGCTCTGGTTCAGAGTTCTGCCACCCACTCGTTGACAGAGGTACTGCACCTCCGTCATGCCTATCTGAAACTTTCCTGGCTTTATAGTCAACCCAGCACCCTGGACCTGCCTGAGCACCTGCTCCAGGTTCCCCAGATGTTCCTCCCTTGGGACTGAAAATGGCAGTCATCCAGGTAACCTACAGCAAACCCCTCCAGTCCCTTGAGCAACTGGTTGACTAATCGCTGGAAAGTGGCACATGCATGTCTCATACCAAAGGGCATGACGAGGGAGTCATACAGCCCGAATGGGGTAATGAAGGTGGACCACTCCTGGGCCTCATTGAACATAGGAATCTGCCAGTATCCTCTACTCAGGTCCATAATTGTCAAGTACCGAGCCCCGGCTAAGCGATCCAGCAGCTCATCAATGCATGGCATTGGGTACTCATCAGGAGCTGTGATGGCATTTAGCCTCCTGTAGTTCACGCAAAATCGGGTTATCCGGTTCTTTTTCGGGTCCAGGACTACAGGCGAGGCCCATGCACTTTTGTAACACCCCCAGGCACAACATTTCATCTATCTCCGCCTTCATGTCTTACTGCAGCTCTAGGGAGACACGGTAAGCGGATTGCCGGATGGGGGGGTGACTCCCTGTGTCCACCTGGTGGATAGCTAGCTGTGTCCTCCCTGGTACACATGTGAATATGGTCAGGTAAGGCCGGAACACCTCCTGCAGCTGGGACCTCTGGTCCGTGGACAGCTGCAGGTTGAATTCCGCATCCTCAATTGTCCCTCCATCCTGGTTTCAGCCTGCAAAATCAACAGGACCTCCATCTTGCCTGCAGCAGAATGTCTACAAACAGGAAAGGCACAGGCTTCCATGTCATGATGAGCTTTCATCATGTTGACATGGAAGACTTTCTGCCTCTACCTGGCATGATCAATGGTGACCACGTAATTTACATCGTTGAGGTGCTTATGTATAGGATATGGACCTTCCCAGGCCGCCTGAAGCTTGTTCTGGGTGATTGGGACTAGGCCCACACTTTCTGTCCCACTTCGTTCTCCCGCTCCCGGGCATTTCGGTCATATCACAGTGTGACATCCACGTGTACGCCCGCTCTGCCTTTCGCCCTGCTGCGGGCACATGCGCCGGCCTTAGGTGGCGGGCGCACGTCCTCCCTCTCTCTTCCTCTGGTGGGGGGCGTCACTGAGGGGCGGGGCTGGAGGACGTACTTCCTGGCTCTAGGATATTTCAGGCGTCCTCCCTATGAGGAGGGCGCCTGGTGATCGTGTGGTATCCCTGCACCTTTCTGGCCGCTACAGTTCCACTGTAGTTCTCACTTCACGTGCATTCTGTTGTGAGTTCATTTTCCCCTTAATTACTGAGTCCCGAGGAACTCCCTCTTCTGGTAAAGAAAGGTAGTGAGCCTGATTATCAAACATCTGAGGCTGATGATGATGACTGGCTGAGTGGAATTACTGACTGGATATAAGGCTGCCGACGCCCTTCTGCCCTGCGGGTGATTTCTCTGTGGGATCCTTGGAGACCAGTCTGAATTCCTGCTCCTCTAAAGCTAAGTTTGCTGCTCGGCCTTTTGCTTTTGGTGCTTTGACTTTGTTTTGCTTTGTTTTTCTGGATTTCTGCCATTCCCTGCTGGGGTGTGCTGAATTCATTTAGCTCTGTCTTCTGAAAATACCTGAGTACTGATTTAGTTTTTGAAGCCTAGCTGCTTCAGGGCCTTTTTCATATCAGCTTGTTGGCTTATGTCTTTGATAGGGTTTTGGCAGATTGCAGACAGCAGCCTTCCTGTCCTTTCCTATCTAGGTAGTTTTGGGCCCCGTCTTTGCTCAGTCTATCTTTCTATCTGTGTTAGTGTTTTCATCTTGCTTCACCGTCATTATATTTTGGGGGCTGTCTATTGCTTTGGGGTCTGCTCTGGGGCAGTTTAGATTTCCCCTTTCTTTCTTTAGGCCTATGTAATTCTCCGGCTGTGATCGAGGGGTCTAGGGCATCGTAGGAACCCCCCACGGCTACTGCTAGTTGTGTTGATAGGTTCAGGGGTCTGCAATCTGATAGTTGCCAACTTCTCTGGTTTTCTGGACTTAGCTTGTATTTCTGCTTTTGCCTCCTACGGTGACTCATTCATAACAGAATCACCCGCCATACCGCAGATCCTAGGGTACTCAATAGCAGGAAAGAATTGTAAAATAAAAAAAAAAAAGTGTATATTTTTTCCTCTATATCTCTGAGACCGTAGGGGGAATTTTTTTTTTTCTCTCAATGGAGATAAAGCAATTGTCTGATCGTGTGGAGCAGCTCGCTGCGGAAGTGCGGGGAATTTCCGCCTACCTTGCTCATTCACATGCTGCTGAACCAAAGATTCCTACACCTGATGTATTTTTTGGGGATCGGTCTAAATTTTTGAATTTCAAAAATAATTGTAAATTATTTTTTGCCTTGAAGCCTAACTCGTCAGGGAGCTCCGCGCAGCAGGTTAAAATTGTCATCTCTTTGCTGCGTGGCGATCCCCAGGATTGGGCGTTTTCTTTGAAACCAGATTATCCTATTCTGACTAATGTGAACGCATTCTTTCAAGCTTTGGGGTTGTTGTATGACGAACCTAATGCCATTGATCAGACTGAAAAGACCCTGCTGGCATTGAGCCAGGGTCGTGATTCTGCAGAATTGTACTGTCAAAAATTCCGAAAGTGGGACGTACTTACTACCTGGAATGATAATGCCTTGGCTGCTCTCTTTCGGAAGGGGTTGTCAGAAGCCGTAAAAGATACTATGGTGGGATTTCCTGTTCCCTCTGGTCTGGACGATTCTATGTCATTAGCCATTCAGATTGATCGGCATTTGCGCGAACGCAAAGCTGCACAAGAGGTGTTGCCACCTGTTGAACAAATGTCTGAACCTATGCAATGTGATAGAGTTTTTTCCAGAGAGCAGCGTCAGGAGTTCAGAATGCGTAATAAGTTGTGTTTTTTCTGTGGAGATGCCTCGCATATTATTTCTGTCTGTCCTAAACGAGAGAAACGCTTTGCACACACGTTTTCTGTTGGGGGTGTTCAACCTAAGTTTCTTCTGGCTATTACTCTGATCTGCTCCCTGTCCACATTTTCCGCCAAGGCTTTTGTGGATTCGGGAGCAGCCCTAAACCTAATGGACTTGGATTTTGCTAAACGTTGTGGATTTCCGATGACACCTCTGCAGACGCCTATCCCTTTGAGGGGGATTGATGCTACTCCTTTGGCTAAAAATAAACCCCAGTTTTAGACCCAGGTGGTAATGCGGGTCGCCCCAGACCATCAAGAAAATTGCAGATTTTTGGTGTTGCATAATCTGCATGATACTATTGTTCTGGGGTTTCCCTGGTTACAGATTCATAATCCAGTTTTGGATTGGAAATCTGTGTCTGTGGTGAGTTGGGGTTGTCGGTGTGCCTTTAGTGAGGCTCCGGTGTTTTCCACCTCTCCTCAGTCGCATGATGTTCCTGATTATTTGGCGGACTTTTATGATGTATTTAGTGAGAATGAGTCTGCGTCTTTGCCTCCCCATAGGAGTTATGACTGTGCAATTGAACTGAGCCCGGGGTGTAAATTTCCCAAGGGTCGGCTCTTCAATTTATCTGTACCCGAGCACGAGGCTATGCTATCCTATATTAAGGAGGCGTTGGAGAAGGGTCATATTAGACCATCCTCGTCACCCTTAGGTGCCATTTTTTTTTTTGTAGCCAAAAAGGATGGATCATTAAGACCTTGTATTGATTATCGTGCCCTCAACAAAATTACTGTTAAATATCAGTATCCGTTACCCCTGATTTCTGATCTATTCTCCAGAGTTAAAGGTGCTTGCTGGTTTACCAAGCTTGACCTCAGGGGGGCGTATAATCTTATTCGCATTAAGCATGGGGATGAATGGAAGACGGCGTTTAATACTCCGGAGGGACATTTTGAGTACCTGGTGATGCCTTTTGGGCTCACTAATGCCCCTTCTGTCTTCCAGTGCTTCATGAACGATATTTTCCGAGATTTTGTCGATAAATTTTTGATTATCTATCTGGATGATATTTTGATCTTCTCCAAGGATTGGGATTCTCATGTGGAACATATTCGGACTGTGTTCCGGATCTTGAGGGAGAATTCCCTGTATGTCAAAGGATCCAAATGCCTTTTTGGAGTACAGAGGATTTCTTTTTTGGGATTTATTTTGTCCCCGTCAACTATTGAAATGGACCCGGCCAAGGTACAGGCCATTCACGATTGGGTTCAGCCCACTTCTTTGAAGGCCCTCCAGAAGTTTTTGGGTTTTGCTAATTTTTATCGGAAATTTATAGCAAAATTTTCTAGTATTGCCAAGCCATTGACTGATTTGACTAAAAAGGGTGCTGATGTGTTAAATTGGTCTCCGGAGGCTGTTTCTTCCTTTCAGGAGCTGAAGCGAAGACTCACCTCCGCCCCGGTTTTGCGGCAACCTGATGTCTCACTTCCATTCCAGGTAGAGGTGGATGCTTCTGAGATTGGTGCAGGAGCTGTTTTGTCCCAAAAGGATCCTGTAACATCTAAAATGAATCCCTGTGCTTTCTTTTCCCGAAAGTTCTCTCCATCTGAACGTAACTATGATGTGGGGAATAGGGAACTGTTGGCCATGAAATGGGCATTTGAGGAGTGGAGACATTGGTTGGAGGGAGCTAAGCATCAAGTCGTGGTCCTCACTGACCACAAGAATTTGATTTACCTAGAGTCGGCCAAACGCTTGAACCCTAGACAGGCTAGGTGGGCCTTGTTTTTTACACGTTTTGATTTTGTGGTTTCTTTCCTTCCTGGAACAAAGAATGTCAAGGCAGACGCCCTCTCTAGGAGCTTCTTTGCTGATTCTCCTGTGGTGACCAAGCCTGCTACCATCTTAGGCGAAGGGGTATTTCTTTCTGCCATCTCGCCCGATTTGAGACGTGCTCTGGAAGAATTCCAGGAGGACAAACCTGAGCGTTGTCCCAGTGGAAAGTTGTATGTTCCTGACCAGTGGAAGAAGAGAGTGATGTCTGAAGTTCATTGCTCTGCTTTGGCTGGTCATCCAGGTATTTTTGGTACTAGAGATCTGGTGAGTCGGTTTTTTTGGTGGCCCTCCTTGTCTCGTGATGTCAGGAATTTTGTGCAGTCCTGTGGGACGTGCTCCCGGTCTAAATCGTGTTCTCGCTCTAGTGGGTTGTTGATGCCTTTGCCTGTCCCCAAGAGGCCATGGACCCATATTTCAATGGATTTCATCTCTGATATGCCTGTCTCTCAGAGGATGACTGCTATTTGGGTGATTTGTGATAGGTTCTCTAAGATGGTTCATCTTGTACCACTCCCTAAGTTGCCATCTTCCTCTGAGTTGGTGCCCCTGTTTTTACAACAGGTGGTTCGTTTGCACGGGATTCCTGAGAACATTGTATCTGACAGAGGAGTCCAGTTTGTGTCTAGATTTTGGAGAACTTTCTGTTCCAGGCTGGGAATTCAGTTGTCCTTCTCCTCTGCTTTTCACCCTCAGACCAATGGGCAGACAGAGAGAACAAACCAGACCTTGGAGTCATATTTGAGATGTTTTATCTCTGCTGATCAGGATGATTGGGTTTCATTTTCGCCCTTGGCCAAATTTGCTTTAAATAATAGAGCTAGTTCTGCCACTTTGATGTCACCTTTTTTTTTGTAACTTTGGGTTTCATCCTCGATTTTCTTCAGGGTAGGTGGAGCCCTCTGCCTGCCCAGGTGTTGACACTGTGGTGGAGAGAATGCACCAGATCTGGGACCAAGTGGTGGATAAGTTATCTCTCTCCCAGGAAAAGGCCCAGCGGTTTTCCAACTGACATAGGACCATTGGTCCCCAGTTTAAGGTTGGTGATATGGTGTGGTTATCATCAAAAAATATTGCTATGAAGGTGGCTTCTCCTAAGTTTAATCCTAGATTTATTGGACCTTACAAGATTGTGGAGATTATTAATCCGGTCTCTTTTCGTTTGGCTCTTCCTGTCACATTTAAAATCCATAATGTGTTCCATAAATCTTTGTTGAAGAGGTTTGTTGAACCTGTTGTTCCGGGGGTGGCACCTCCAGACCCTGTATTGGTTGAAGGTAACATGGAATATGAGGTAGAGAAAGTACTGGATTCCCGTCTGGCTAGACGGAGACTCCAGTATTTGGTTAAGTGGAAGGGTTATGGTCAGGAGGATAATTCCTGGGTCTCTGCCTCTGATATTCATGCCAAAAGATTGGTGCGTGCCTTTCATCGGGCTCACCCTGATCGCCCTGGTGGCGTAGTTGAGGGTTCGGTGACCCCTCCTCAAGGGGGAGGTACTGTTGTGAGTTCATTTTCCCCTTCATTACTGAGTCCCGAGGAACTCCCTCTTCTGGTAAAGAAAGGTAGTGAGCCTGATTATCAAACATCTGAGGCTGATGATGATGACTGGCTGAGTGGAGTTACTGACTGGATATAAGGCTGCCGACGCCCTTCTGCCCTGCGGGTGATTTCTCTGTGGGATCCTTGGAGACCAGTCTGAATTCCTGCTCCTCTAAAGCTAAGTTTGCTGCTCGGCCTTTTGCTTTGGTGCTTTGACTTTGTTTTGCTTTGTTTCTCTGGATTTCTGCCATTCCCTGCTGGGGTGTGCTGAATTCATTTAGCTCTGTCTTCTGAAAATACCTGAGTGCTGATTTAGTTTTTGAAGCCTAGCTGCTTCAGGGCCTTTTTCATATCAGCTTGTTGGCTTATGTCTTTGATAGGGTTTTGGCAGATTGCAGACAGCAGCCTTCCTGTCCTTTCCTATCTAGGTAGTTTTGGGCCCCGTCTTTGCTCAGTCTATCTTTCCGTCTGTGTTAGTATTTTCATCTTGCTTCACCGTCATTATATGTTGGGGGCTGCCTATTGCTTTGGGGTCTGCTCTGGGGCAGTTTAGATTTCCCCTTTCTTTCTTTACGCCTACAGTATGTAATTCTCCGGCTGTGATCGAGGGGTCTAGGGCATCGTAGGAACCCCCCACGGCTACTGCTAGTTGTGTTGATAGGTTCAGGGGTCTGCAATCTGATAGTTGCCAACTTCTCTGGTTTTCTGGACTTAGCTTGTATTTCTGCTTTTGCCTCCTACGGTGACTCATTCATAACAGCATTCCTTGTCAACCGTTTGTTCCGCCTCTGTCCTTGTTCCTGTGCCGTCCTCCTTGCCTGCCTTTGCCCTGCTCTGTCCGTGCGTTCCCCAGTGTCTTCGCTGTCTGTCGGTTGTGTATGAGCCTCTCCGCCAGTCTCTCTGTACCTTTCCCTGCTGTTTCTATTGCTCCTCCTTCCCGCCCAGGAACTCCTGCTCTAGTTCCTTTAGTTCCGTCTGTCTCCCATAGCCTTGCTGTCCTTCAAGCCGTCCCTCTTGGTTCTGGCTGTCGCGCTTCTGTCCCCTGTGGTCCTGCCCAAAACGATCCCTGTATAGGGGTCGGTCTTCACCTGGCGTGCTCGCCCCAGGGGCTCCAGATCCACGATCCAGAGGGTCCACTCTCGGACGTAACCTGCTCCTAATTGTCACACACAGCTTCTGGCTGGCCTGGGCCTGCACCATGTTCCCATGCACCAGCTGCGTCATTGCCTGCATTTTGTCATGGAGACGCATGACATACTCTATGACTAATACTTGAAGCAAAGGGAGACACAAAGCGCAAAATAGGGTCTTATCCCACAAATTAAACAGCGATTTTTACAAAAAAGCTGCTCACCTGGCATTCAGTAGTCCAAGCGCGTATAGTAGGTAAAGGCCACAGGTCGAACATCAACCAGATAACACAGAATACTGCAGGGTAGGATGTGGATTATTGCCTGCGCTGCCAAATGATGAAATTCCAGGAATAGGTAGAAGATAACAGTGGTTTATTTGACGCTTTTCAAGGTTAATACAACCCCTTCTTCAGGAAATACCACGTACAACTTACAAGAATAGTGACAAGACCAGGGGCGTATCCGGGGGGGGCAACCGGTGCATTTGCCCCGTGCGCAGCCGACCGGGGGCGCCATCGAGCTGCCTGATGCGGCGGTCCAAGGGGGAGACTCCCTGTCGGCGGCATTCTGCCGCCCCCACACTCAGACTCTCCGGTTCTCTGAGCCGACTGTCAAACTAACAGCTGGCGCAGAGAAAGTGCTGCGCGTCTGTGTACTAGCGTCTTCAGACCGCTAGTACACATACACGCTGTCTGACAGACTCTGTCTCTGACTCACTTGTTGCGAAGGTGTAAGCGCCGCTGCGCCCGTGCGCCGCCACTGCCAGCGGCCAGCAGCGTGATCACGCTGATCACATGATCACGCTGTGACGTCACACGCCAGCTCTTCAGAGGCGAAGACTCAGGCAGTGAGGCAGCGTTGCAGTTGGTGCGGTAAGTGCTCCAGACGGGTAATGGAGCTGAAGACACCACCGACGACTGTGCAAGGGAAGATAGGGGGATGGCTGCCTGCAGAGTCCCATGGAATGGATAGGGAGGGAGCAGGGGGAGTTAATTTACTGAGGACAGTGTGTGAGGAGGACTCGGAGCAAGGCCAGGCCCAGGGTGCAGACATATTAATGTGATTTGGTGGAGAAAGATTGAGGAACATATGGGAGGTGGAGGGGGAAACCTGAGGACATTATGGGGGAAACCTGAGGACATTATGGGGGAAACCTGAGGATATTATGGGGGGAAACAGCGTTGAGCAATTATATAAAGGGAATCTGTCACCTCATTTTTTCTCCTATGAGATGCGGCCACCGCCATCAGGGGCTTATCTCCAGCACTCTGTAATGCATTCTGTAATGCTGTAGATAAGCCCCTGATGTAACCTGAAAGAGAAGAGAAACGAGTTAGATTATACTCACCCCGGCGTCCGGTCCGATGGGTGTCGTGGTTCTGTCCGGCACAGCTGACTTCTGAATTCTTATACATAGTAGGGCATGCTGTCAGGATCCTCTGGTGCCAGCGATGAGAGTGGGAGGTCATGAAACCGCAAGTATGCAATTTGCATATATACGGTCACATGCCAACTAGAAATGCAGGGCCTCGCTCAATAAAAATGAATTGAGCAAGGCTGGACAGGACACGTTTGACCAGAAGTTTACAAATCACATTCTTGGCTCACATGATAGTCCACTCTTGGCACTGGCCAGGGAGAATCCTGAAAGTGTGCAGTGCATGCGCTGTGGGAATTCAGAAGCCAGCAGTCTTATAGCGTAATTACGCGGCATAAGAAAATGAAGCCCTGTAGCCAATCCTAGCAGAGCGTGTAATATCCTCACTGTCAGGATTCAGCTCTGCTTGCTGGTTTCATCAGTTATCACATGGCCACTTCGCTCATATGCGATTTTTCTAGTTACTGTCATGTGACAATGAGCTTCTCTTCCTGCTTCTCTCAGTCGTCGTCTTCTCATGGTGAGTCGAATTTTGACATCGACTGTTATGACCCAGGAATGTGGCCAAGCACATTTTCCGATGCACAAAGGTGTTTTGTTACCAGCATGAGTACAAAAGCAGCCCATGAACCTGACATCAGTAATAGCTAAAGAGATGGACGAAAACTCACAAATGGACAGAAAGTGCGCCGGTCTGGGCTCGAATACAGCCGGTTAAGAAATGCTGTATCCTGCATTCCATGTCCAATGTTTCCAAACTCAGAACCAAAACGGTCATTTTTGTCAAAGGAGGAAGGTTTGACACAATGGAAAAAATGAAGGGAGAGAATTCCTGAACATGAAAATTCTTTCCACCATAAAATGTGTTTCTGTTCATGGGAACCTCTGGAGGCCTCATTAGGTAAGGGAGGCAGTGACAAAGAACTTCAAGAGCAGATACTGAAGGAAGAAGACACCTGGAGGGAAGTTCTTCATGTAATTGTGGACGTGTCCTTAGCAAGACAAGGGCGTGCATTGCCAGGCTCACGTGAAGGTCTTGATTTTGCAGACCCTAAAAGCGGAACATTTCTAAATGCAGTTGAACTTGCTTCTCATTATAGCGCCCCTCTGCGGGAACATTGGCAGCGTCATAAGAAAGGACAAGGGAGCTATTTCTCACCTAATATTCAAAATGAATTTTTAGACATCATAGCAGGCAAAATAAGGGAGCACATACTTAATGATGTTGTGGAGGCGAAATATTTTTCTGTGATGTTTGACTGCACACCTGACATAAGCCATTTGGATCAAATGTCTGAAGTCATTAGATATGTCAAAATAGCAAAATATGGCCCTGAAATCGCAGAAAGCTTCATAGACTTTTTAACTGTGAGTGAGAAGACTGGACTCGCTCTCACTGAAATAATTTTACATCAAATAAGATGGCTTAGATCTTAAAAATTGCAGGGGTCAATCCTATGACAATGGGGCAAATATGGCTGGAAAGTACAAAGGGGTTAAAGCACGATTGCTTCAAGAAAATAACCTAGCGCGTTTTGTACCCTGTGCCGCTCATTCCCTAAATCTGGCTGGTGTGGCACGAGAAGCCGAGACTTCCTTTGGAACAGTGCAGTGTCTTTATTTGTTCTTTGTTGCCTCCACTTTTAGATGGGAAGTTTTACAGAAACATGTACCGGTTACCCTCAAGTCACTAAGCGAAACCAGGTGGTCAGCGAAGCGAGAAGTGGTAAGACCTATTTATATGCATCTAAGTAGAGTTGAGCGAAGCGGATCAAAGAAATTCAAAAGTCGCCAACTTTCGCCAAAATCGGGTTTCATGAAATGAAACCCGACCTTAGCGTGAGCTCGGCCACGAGGTCGGCGACTTTAGCGCCAAAGTGGCGTTTCAAAAGATGCTTTAGCGCCCTTTTTCAGCCAATCAGGAAGAACGGACACTGTGGGCAACGTAATGACATAGGCAGCGGTCACCACCATCTTGGAGAAGGGCATGTAAGAGATTGGCTTGCTTTGGGGGGCGTCACAGGGGGTATAAAAGGGCGTGCACGCCGACCGCCATGTTACTCATGCTGATCTCAGAATAGGGAGAGCTGCTCCAGCTGCTGATTCTGTAGGGAGAGCGTTAGGAATGCAAAAAGAAAAAAAAAAACGCTTCTGCTGCTAGCGCTTTTCACTGTAGTTAGTGTGCAGTGAAAGGTGAAGATTTTTGCTTTTGTGCAGCAGCTCTGGTGGTGATTAGGCTTCCTTTTAAGGCTAGCTGCATTGCTGTGTGCACACTGGTGTTCAAACTGCTTTTTTAAAAGCAATCCAAATTGTATTGTTTTGTCCTGGTGAGGTAGTGAGCATTCATTTTTTCACACACCATACAGCGGTGTACGCTCCTCACACAGTACCATGTAACGGCTGTTATCACGGCCAAATTGAAGCTATCTACGTGTGTGACTGTAAGGAAAAGTCGAGGAGTTTGTCTGTTCTTACAGACCTACACCTTATAGTTTTGTCCGTTTTTCAAACAGTTTAGTATATTTGCTGTTTGATTACATTCAAAACTAGAGAGAGACAGCGTGCGTCAATCCGTATACAAAAACACAGAGCTTGACAATTTTACATACACCGTACAGCGGTGTACGTGCACGCTCCTCTCTCAGTACCGTGTAACGGCTGTTATTACTGCCAAATTGAAGCTATCTACGTGTGTGACTCTGTAAGGAAAAGTCGAGGAGTTTGTCCGTTCTTACAGACCTACACTCTAGGGAGATTCCAATTCTGCCCAATTGAGGAGATCAATTGCATATCCCAGTGTCTTCTGGGATAAGTGAAGAGTCTCCGCGAGCTCAACGATCACTGGGTTTTGGCCGTTGCAGCTGAAAAGAGGAAATCGGATTTTGGCTCATCTTTCATCATTTTTAAGAAATCTCAAGATGGAAGAGGCCAGGAGCCATTTGGTGAGCTGCATTTCTTGCTACATGTTCACAGACTTACCAGTGGAAAAGCCAAACTTCACATGCCACAAATGCAGCTTGTGTCCCTATTGGAGGAAAAGTTGCAAAATCTCGAAGAGAGGTTAGCTACGTTGAAGATCATTAAGGAAGGTGAAGAGTTCTTAGACAGAGCAGAATTATCTCTTCATGTTACAGAAAGAGAAGAAATTCGAAGTGCACCTGAAGAAACAGAGGAATGGAGACATGTGACCCAGAGAAGCAGGAGGATCAGGAGGCAGTCAGCACCCATACTGCTCAGGAACCAGTACCAGGCTCTCACGCAGGAAAACGATGAAGAAATACATCAGGATAAGACTTTGCCCACAAACAGCAACCTTGTACGCCTTCAGAGTCCTCCTGGATGGAGAAAGAAAAATGTTGTGAAGAAGAAACGGAGAGTGGTGGTCATGGGGGATTCCCTGTTGAGAGGAACAGAGGCCGCTATCTGCAGACCGGATATAACCTCAAGAGAAATGTGCTGTCTTCCAGGTGCAAAAATTAAAGATGTGTCTGACAGGATATCAGGACTCTTCAGACCTACAGATGACTACCCATTCCTGCTACTACATGTGGGGACAAATGACACCGCAAGAAACGACCTGGAAACCATCTGCAGAGACTTTGAAGACTTAGGCAAGAAAGTAAAAGAACTGGGAGCGCAGGTGGTCTTCTCTTCCATCCTCCCAGTGGATGGCCATGGAACAAGGAGGTGGAATAAGATTCTGCAGGTGAACAACTGGCTACGTCGATGGTGCCGTCAGCAACGATTTGGATTTCTGGATCACGGATTGAATTACTTATTCGATGGACTACTTGCTAGAGATGGGGTGCACCTTACAAAGACTGGAAAGCATGTATTTGGAAGTCGCCTTGCTACACTCATCAGGAGAGCTTTAAACTAGAACAACATGGGAAGGGAAGCAAAAGACCAGAAAAAGCCATACACCTGACAAATGCTATTGAGAACTCTGCTATTAGAAGTGGAAAGGAAGAACAAAGATGAAAGAATCTAATTAATAAAAATATTGGAGAAAGAGAAACCAATAACAAACTAAAATGTTTCTATACTAATGCACAAAGCATGGGCAACAAACAAGGAGAATTGGAACTACTAACACAGGAAAAGAAATATGATGTCATTGGAATCACTGAAACTTGGTGGGACAATACACATGATTGGAACACAAGAGTAGAAGGATACAACTTATTTGCAAGAAACAGACTTGGTAAACGAGGAGGAGGTGTCGCATTGTATGTTAGAAACGCGTATATCTGCACAGAGATCCAAGCTTCAGAGACTGGGAGTTCTGTGGAAACTGTTTGGGTAAGAATACATGGACAGAACAATGGAAAAGACACCATTGCAGGCATTTACTACAAGCCGCCTGTGCAAGGTGAAGATATGGATGAACTCTTTATGCATCAAATGGCCAAGTTCTCCAAAAAATATGACATAGTTGTCATGGGAGATTTCAACTATCCAGACATTTGTTGGGAATCTCTCTCAGGCAAAACTAACAGGTCAAGGAAATTCTTATCCTCTCTTGCTGACAACTTTATCTTCCAAAAGGTAAGGGAGAAAACAAGGGGAACTGCTACCTTGGATCTAATCCTTATAAACAGGGAGGAAATGGTTGAGGAGGTAAAAGTGGCTGGGACCCTAGGAGGTAGCGACCATGCTATTTTAGAATTTTGGATAACTAGAGGCGGAAGACCTGTGAAGACTCAGTCGTCAAGGTTAGATTTCAGAAAGGCAGATTTTATGGGATTCAGAAAGAGAATTGGAGGGATCCAATGGCTGGATATCCTTAAAGACAAAAATGTCCAGGAAGGATGGGAAATCTTGAAAAATGAAATTCTCAAAACACAGTTGTTAACAATTCCGAAAAGATGGAAGAATAGGAAGCATTTAAGGAAACGAGGATGGATGAACACAGAACTTAAGCACATGCTAAAAAGGAAGAAAAAAATGTTTATAAAATGGAAAGAGGGAGGCATATCTAAAGAAGAATATAATGCTGTCTGCAGAATGTGCAGGGCACAAATCAGATTATCTAAAGCTGAAAATGAATTGAGGCTTGCAAGAGATGTCAAAAGCAATAATAAAGGATTTTGGGGATATGTCAAAAGTAAAAGAAAAGTCAAAGATGCTATAGGATATTTACAGGATGAAAATGATGAAATGGTAAGACAGGATGTTGAGAAGGCTGAACTTTTAAGTTCCTATTTTGCATCTGTTTTCTCTCAGAAAGGAAATGTAACATCAACTGTTATTCACTGTCCTATTAAGGGAATAGAAGAATCCAGGATATCTATAAACAGAAAGATAGTGAGGAAACACTTAGCTAACCTAAATGAATTCAAGTCTCCAGGTCCAGATGAATTACACCCCAGAGTACTGAAGGAGATAGCAGAAGAAATTTTTGAACCCCTCTCCATAATCTTTGAAAATTCTTGGAGAACAGGAGAAGTGCCAGAAGACTGGCGAAGAGCAAATGTTGTTCCTATCTTGAAAAAGGGGAAGAAGGTGGACCCAGGCACCTATAGGCCGGTGAGTCTGACTTCAATATCAGGAAAGATCTTTGAACAAATTATTAAACAACATGTATGTCAATACCTGGATAAGAATGAAGTGATTAAACAGAGTCAGCTAGGGTTTGTAACTAATAAGTCATGTCAGACTTCAGGAAATGTAACATCAACTGTTATTCACTGTCCTATTAAGGGAATAGAAGAATCCAGGATATCTATAAACAGAAAGATAGTGAGGAAACACTTAGCTAACCTAAATGAATTCAAGTCTCCAGGTCCAGATGAATTACACCCCAGAGTACTGAAGGAGATAGCAGAAGAAATTTTTGAACCCCTCTCCATAATCTTTGAAAATTCTTGGAGAACAGGAGAAGTGCCAGAAGACTGGCGAAGAGCAAATGTTGTTCCTATCTTCAAAAAGGGGAAGAAGGTGGACCCAGACACCTATAGGCCGGTGAGTCTGACTTCAATATCAGGAAAGATCTTTGAACAAATTATTAAACAACATGTATGTCAATACCTGGATAAGAATGAAGTGATTAAACAGAGTCAGCTAGGGTTTGTAACTAATAAGTCATGTCAGACTAACTTAATTTCCTTCTATGACGGTATCACTGATTGGGTGGATCAAGGAAATGCTGTAGATATAGTATATCTTGACTTCAGCAAAGCATTTGACAAAGTCTCTCATACAATCCTTATTGAAAAAATGACTAAGTATGGAATGGACAAGGCAACTGTTAGGTGGATTCATAACTGGCTTAGTGATCGGACCCAAAGCGTGGTCGTAAATGGCTGCACATCCAGTTGGAAGAATGTCTCAAGTGGGGTACCACAGGGCTCTGTCCTGGGCCCTGTATTGTTCAACATCTTTATCAGCGATTTAGATGAAGGAATTGAGGGTAAACTGATTAAATTTGCTGATGACACAAAGCTAGGAGGGATAGCTAATACTAGAGAAGAGAGAGAGAGGATTCAAAAAGATTTAAATAAACTGGAGAAGTGGGCAGCAACTAACAGAATGGTTTTTAACAGGGAGAAATGCAAAGTACTACATCTGGGCAATAAAAATGAAAAAAGCATATACAGAATGGGAGGAATAGGGCTAAGCAACAGCATATGTGAAAAAGACTTGGGTATACTAATAGATCACAGACTGGATATGAGTCAACAGTGTGGTGCAGCAGCAAAAAAGGCAAATGCAATTCTAGGATGTATTAACAGAAGCATACAGTCTAGATCACGTGAAGTCATTATTTCCCTCTACTCCTCTTTGGTCAGACCTCATCTGGAATAGTGTGTCCAGTTTTGGGCACCACATTTTAAAAAAGACATCAACAAACTGGAGCAAGTTCAGAAAAGAGCGACCAGAATGGTGACCGGTCTGCAAACCCTGTCTTATGAGGAAAGGTTGCAGGATTTGGGAATGTTTAGTTTGCAAAAGAGAAGACTGAGAGGAGACTTAATAGCTGTCTACAAATATCTAAAGGGCTGTCACATTGTAGAAGGATCAACTTTATTCTCATTTGCACAAGGAAAGACTAGAAGCAATGGGATGAAACTGAATGGGAGGAGACACAGATTAGATATTAGAAAAAACTTTTTGACAGTTAGAGTGATCAATGAGTGGAACAGGCTGCCACGAGAAGTGGTGAGTTCTCCTTCAATGGAAGTCTTCAAACAGAGGCTGGACAGACATCTGACTGGGATGATTTAGCAAATCCTGCTTTGAGCGGGGGGTTGGACCAGATGGCCCAGGAGGTCCCTTCCAACTCTACGATTCTATTATTCTATGATTCTATATACACCTTGTAGTTTGTCATACACTAGGCAATTTCTGCCAGTCACATTGCGGTGTTATAGACACAGGGCCTGACAGAATCCAACTGTGTTCTGAAGTCTACAGAGATTCCAATTCTCCACAGTCCTCTATCCACCTTTATTACACCATCCAGAATCCGCCTGTCACATTGCGGTGTAAAATAAACAGGGTCTGACAGAATCCAACTGTGTCCTGAAGTCTACAAAGATTCCAATTCTCCCCACTCCTATATACACCTTGTACCTTGTTTTAAAGTACCATATAGTTGGTGGTTTTTTGGGTACATTTTCCCCAAAAATGAGGAAGTGTGGTGGAAGAGTCCGTGGAAGTGCGCGGGGGTTGGCAGCTGGTAATGATGGTGTTGGTGTTGGTGGTGGACCTGCTGGTAGTGGCAAAAGCAAAATAGCACCTAATGCAGGAGGTGTTGAGCCTGCATCATCGTCTGGCTACACAAGGCCTCGAAGGCTCCCTTTTCTGGGAGTAGGTAAACAGCTTTTAAAGCCGGAGCTTCAAGAACAAGTTTTGGCTTACATTGCTGACTCAGCCTCCAGCTCTATCGCCTCCTCTTCTGAAGTTTTAAAAAATTAAAGCACTGAGTCGTCATTGGAGGCTCATGTTCATGAACCACACCTTTCCTTGTGTCCTTCACCCCAACCAAAATTGAAGGATGCGGCAGGCCACACTACAGATTACTCCATGGAGCTGTTTTCACATACCATGCCTGGGTTATCAAGTCAAATCGTGAATTACCCAGGCCAAGATGAATCTGACATGGAGAGCACTGATGCACAGACACTGATAGATGATTCTGCTGGTACATTCACTCAGAGCACTACATTGTCCTCGCAGTGTACTGAGCCAGAAACTGACCCAGATGAAACTCAGGTGCCCCTTCCCACATACTATACCACCATACACGGTGACACAGAGGAAGGTGCACATGACATTGAAGAGGAGGTGATGGATGACCCAGTTGTTGACCAAGATTGGCATCCATTGGGGGTAGAGTGTGCCGCTGCCAATAGCTCAGAAGAGGAGGAGGAGCATCCGCAGCGGGCATCGACATCGCAACAGCTGTTATCTGGCAGGCCCGGAGCAGTCCAAAAACGGGTTACAAAAAACAAAAGAGTTGCAGGACAGCTTGGCCAGACGGTCAAAATAGCACAGTGCGCAAGGCCTCAAAATGTCTTCCCTAGTAGGAAGAGTGCAGTGTGGCACTTTTTTGAACAAAATCCTAATGATCAGGCAAAGGTTATCTGTAAGAAGTGCGCAAAGACCTTTAGCCGAGGGAAAAATCTGAGAAATTTGAATACCAGTTGTATGCTTAGACATTTAACCAACATGCACTTGCAAGCGTGGACGGACTACCAAAACTCACGTACCACATGTGCTACTGCTCCCAAAGAAGGTAGTCAGCAACACTACATTGTTTCCCCCACTGTAAGCCCACCGGTTAGCACACCACCAGCAGCAAATGTTGAGTTGTCGTCGCAAGGGCAAATCAGTCAGGCAATCACACTGTTATTGCAACGAAAGACTGAATCTAGGCCATCAGAAAGAACACCAACTCCTTCACCATCATCAACCCTCTCTCAGTCCGCCATGTCCACCGCTAGTTCCACCATATGCAGCTCTCAAGTCCAGCTCACCCTACCAGAGATTATGAGTAGGACAAGAAAGTACTCAGTCTCTCATCCGCGTACACTGGGATTGAACGCCCACATTGCCAAACTAATTTCGTTAGAGATGATGCCCTATCGGTTGGTTGAAAGCACAGCTTTCCGCGAACTCATGACCTACGCAGTACCACGCTATGACCTACCCAGTCGCCACTTCTTTTCTCGCAAAGCCATCCCAGCCCTCCACCTTCATGTGAAAGACCGCATTGTCCATGCACTCAAGCAATCAGTGAGTGGAAAGGTGCACCTCACAACTGATGCATGGTCCAGTAGGCATGGCCAGGGCCGTTACGTGTCCATCACTGCGCACTGGGTTAATGTGGTGGATGCAGGGTCCACAGGGGACAGCGGTGGTGGGACAGTGCTGCCTAGCCTACGGTATAGGAAACAGCTGGCTGTAGGCGTTCTACGCTCCTCCTCCTCCAGAAGTGAAAGCTCGTCCACAGAGCGCAGTCGCACGAGCACTGCATCCACAGATGACAGTGGTGCACTCGATGTGTCCCACTATCGATCAGCTAGTGGAAAGCGTCAGCAGGCTGTGTTGCAGATGATGTGTTTGGGCGACAGACACACGGCGGAGGTGCTGGCCGACTACTTTCAGCGACAAACTGAGTCATGGCTGGGCAGTGTACATCTTGAGGCAGGCAAGGTAGTTAGTGATAACGGCCGGAATTTTGTGGCAGCCATAGCCCTTTCAAAACTCAGACACATACCTTGCTTGGCTCACACCTTGAACCTGGTGGTGCAGTGCTTCCTCAATAATTATCCGGAGTTAACAGGCCTGCTTCATAAGGTTCGAAGACTGTGCTCGCACGTCCGCCGGTCGCCCGTACACTCCAGTCGTATGCAGAAGCTGCAGCGATTGCTCCACCTTCCCAAGCACCGCCTAATTATCGACGTTGCAACAAGGTGGAACTCCACCCTGCACATGGTTGAGCGGCTGTGCGAACAGAGGCAGGCCGTAATGCATTTGTGGGAGGATACACGGGCAGGCACTTTGAGGGCAGACATGGAGTTGACAGGTGTGCTGTGGTCGAAGCTGAAAGACCTCTGTAAAGTCCTTCAATGTTTTGAGGAATGCACACGGCTGGTAAGCGCAGACGACGCCATCCTAAGCATGAGCATCCCACTTATGCGTCTGCTCATGCAAACTTTGACACACATCAAGGAGCAGGAATCTGCAGCCGAGGATGATGAGGAAGAGGAGGAGGGAATCCTTGATGACAGTCAGCCATTGTCTGTTCAGGGAACTGTCGTGGACGAGGTGGAGGGAGAAGAGGAGGAGGATGATGATGATGGGGATGATTATTTAGGGGAGGAGGATGCTTCTCATGGGGCAAGAGAAAATGTTGGCGTGGCAAGGTCTGGTACTGGGTTTGTGTGTGACTGGAGGGATATGGATTTGCCTGAAAGTGCTCCTCCACCCAGCACTCGCAGTGCATCATTGACACCGGGAACATTGGCCCACATGTCAGATTATGCCTTGCAGATCCTAAAAAGGGACCCACGCATTGCCAAAATGATGAACGATGACGACTACTGGTTGGCCAGCATCCTGGATCCACGCTATAAAGGCAAATTCCAAAACATCATGCCACAGAACAACCTTG
This sequence comes from Dendrobates tinctorius, assembly GCF_039654945.1. Taxonomy (NCBI): domain Eukaryota; kingdom Metazoa; phylum Chordata; class Amphibia; order Anura; family Dendrobatidae; genus Dendrobates; species Dendrobates tinctorius. The sequence goes on along the minus strand of NW_027361862.1, from coordinate 1,854,351 downwards.
ACCTAATATTGGCTAATAAACAAGCAACTCTGGTAAATCGGTTGGTTGAGGCATTCCCAGCACACAGCAGCGGTGATGGTTGTCACACGAACCGTACGGGCCGGGGGCAACTTGGAAGAGGTGTTGGTGGTGCACACATCAGAAGTGGCGTTGGAGACAGGGGTTTCATGGCCATGTTGTGGACTGATTTTTCAAGTCCCGCTCAAACGACTGGTAATACTGCATCAATTGAAAGTGACAGGAGACAGCACTTGTCAGCTATGGTTACAAACTACTTCTCCTCCCATGTCGATGTACTCCCTCACAGGTAATTCCCCTTTGACTATTGGGCCGCTAAACTGGACACCTGGCCTGAATTGGCACAATATGCATTACAGGAGCTCGCTTGCCCAGCTGCAAGTGTGCTATCGGAAAGAGTCTTCAGTGCAGCTGGATCAATCCTGACAGAAAAAAGGACCCGTCTGTCGACCCAAAATGTGGATGATCTAACCTTCAATAAAATGAACCATGCATGGGTTTCCAAGGATTTTGTCCCACCTTCCCCTGATGACACATAGGTTGACAGAAAAATGGCTTTCTTTGGTCCGCCTCTTCCTGGGACTTGACCAATTTCGCCTTTAGCAGCAGGTGAATGTCCCACATCAACATATGCCATTTTGTAAACCTCCCTAACTGGGCTGCCTCCTCCCCCCATGGCCGGGGTCACCACCTAGCGCACACAACCGTGCGAGTGCCGTTGCCCTGGGCAGGTGGGTGGGCCGACTCTTGGGCGCGGGCCCTGGCACAGGGTCCCTCATAGTGCAATCAAGTGTCTCTGACGGTGGGGGTGCACACCCGCCGTCAGACACACCGCTGTACTATGAGGGGCCCAGTGCCAGTACAGACGCCCACGAGTGGGCCCCCCTTGCTTGGGCAGGGCCCCAGCATTTGCAATGTTTACCTCTCCCTGCTCCTTCGCTGTGTAGTCTGGGCTGTCAAATCCTTCACTGGGACTGCCACTACAAATTTGGTGAACTGATAGAAAATGATGGTTAAGACGTAGCTATGCCCTGTCCCGCTGGCCGGGATCTAGCTTCAGATGATCAATGACTTCCATTTCTTATGGACGTCGACTCACAATGAGATGCAGTGGTGGTTTCTCGTCAGCTTTCACAGTTTTCCTACCCACAGACGTGTGACATTCTGGCGCACATTTTTAAATGTGCCCTCTCATGCCAATCCAATTGAATCGCCTACGGCCTGTGGCTTCTGTCTTTTGCACTCCAAAGTTACGTGACAGATCATGATAGGCAGTGAGCACCATGTTTACATCTCTCCCTGTGATCAAAATTGGATATGAGTAACGGCGATGGGATCAACGGTACTGCGATACAGCAACACTTTCTTCACAAAGAAAGGTTTTCGCTGTCTCCACACACTAATTAATTGAGGGTCAGCATCGCCTCTGAGAATTGTGATGGAAGTTTTCCCCGTGATTATTAATTCCTAGATTTCTGCAATCACTAGACTTTATGTCAGTAATTGTATGCATCTCATTTCCTATTGCGGAGAGTCTGGGCTGTCTTACTGAGACAGAAATATAAATGAAGATTTAAAAATACCACCAAAAGTGTATACTGGTGTACGCTTCAAATACATTTCCTTTTTTCTACTTTTTAGATTGTTGTCTAATCCATACTGAGAACATGGAGATTTTAAATATTTAAACTATGCTATATATACCTGCTATCCAGTGATAATGTACCCTTTCTCAACTTTGTACAAGCTGGTCAAATCCATACTGGGCCTGAGACCGTCTGAGCCTGCCTCCTGATCTATAGACATAGGTTTTTAATATGTAAACTATGCTATACATACCTGTTATCCAGTGATATTGTACCCTTTCTCACCTTTGTCCAATCACGTCCAATCCATACTGGGCCTGAGACCGTCTGAGCCTGCCTCCTGATCTATAGACATAAATTTTAAACTATATATATACGTGTTACCCGGTGAAACTGTACCCTTTACCAACTTTCTAGAATCTTGTCGAATCCATACTGGGCCTGAGAACGGCTGCCGAGCTGTTAAGCAAGCTACAGCACCTGTGGTTTGGACACGTAATTTTTTGCATTTTTTTCAGGAATGCCGGTTAGGCCTAATTCAGGAATTGCGGTTGACCTGCACTTACTGGGAAATCATCGTTCGCGGGGAATAATTGGAATCACAGATCCCCAACACTAACGGTGTTCTGCTGGTTATCTGCACCTGTAAGCGACAAAAGCTGGTCCTTTCAGTGTAGCGCGCATGCAGCCACGGACATGTAACGCCATGATAGACCATGATAGTGCCAGAGCCTCGCGTATCCCTCTAGTAAGCTTTATGCGTACCGCGGGGGCATGCCGAAGTCTCGTTCGTTAACAGAATAAAGCTGACAAATCGCTAGCACAACTACAAACGGACATACCACACCACACACAGAATCGACAAAGCTTTCAATATGTGCATCTTTTCTGTAGCTTGTATGGTTGTGGTTTCCCGAGTGGAGTCCAATTAAGCCGCAGGCTCCACTCCTGGTGGTGCCCTTTTGGACATTCCTTTAAGGTTCAGCTTTGCAATCATACTGCCCCCGGAAAGAAAACACTTTGCCTTCATGGACGCTGTTTGGAGGTTCATGGTAATAACGCCGCCCGATCGCCAGTTGGCATAATTTATTGGTGGGAAGTCCGACGGTATATGATCGTGTTCGATTTCAGAAATTTTTTTTGGGTTGGTATTTTACATTTTTATTCCAGCCTTTCTTGACTTTATAAGGGAATGACAAGCCTAGATCTGTGTCTCCTCACCTCCTCCTTTTACTCCTCCACCTCTTTTGTAAATGGAGTTGCCCTTTTCCATATGTTATTTTTGGCTTCTGAGCATTTTGTCGGCTTTGGGACACCTTTCAAGGTGTTATGTAATTGTTTTCTATGTGTTTGTATGTGTTTGCCTGCCATTGTTTTCAATGGGGTTCGACGAACATTCGATGAACTTGCCTCCTGTGCGACGAACCAAAACACTAGCGGGGTGGCTAAACACTACTCCTGATATATAGACGTACATTGTTAATGTTTAAACTATACTATATATACCTGCTATCTGATGATACTGTACACTTTGTCTACTTTTTATATTCTTGTCTAATCCATACTGAGCCTGTGAGTTTCTCTGTGTGACTGATGGAATATATATGGAGATTGACAATTATCCTTTGACTGAATAGAGCTGTACGCTTCTGATACAGTGCCATATATTTGATGCTATTTTGCGTCTATTTTGTGCTAAATTTGGAAGTTTGGTGGAAGAGTGTTGTGAGTTGATTTTCCCCTTCACCTTTGATGTCTGATGAACTCCCTCTGCTGGTGAAGAGAGGTAGTGAAATTGATTGGGATGGGAAGAACCTGTCATCTGAACAGGCGGAGTGTGATTGGACATCTGGAATTTCTGAGTGGATATAAGGCAGCCGACGCCCTGCAGGGTTTGCTGGTGACACTTTCTGCTCTGAGCTCTGGCATCCAGTTTTAGTTCCTGTCTACTAAAAGCTAAGTTTTTGCCCTGCTATTATTCCATGAGATTTTGCCTGGTTTCCTTAGTGTTTGTATTCAGCCAGTCCTGGTTGGGACTGGCTGAATTCCATTTTTGTCTCTGATCAGTTGATCTCTTTGCTCTGTTTTCAGAATATACCTGAGTGCTGATATAGTGATTTTGAAGTCTAGCGACTTCAGGGCTTTTTTTTCCTATCAGACGGTTGGGACATTTTTGGTACGGTTTTTTGCAGATTGCAGCCAGCATCTTTTCTGTCCTGTCCTATCTAGTTAGTTGGGCCCCATCGTTTGCTCAGTCTGTCTTTCTGTCTGTGTTTGTGTTTTCATCTGTTTTTCACCGACAATACATGTTGGGAGCTGTCTATTGCTTTGGGGTCTGCTCTGGGGCAGTTTAGATTTCCCCTTTCGTTCTTTAGGCTTATTTAGTTCTCCGGCTGTGATCGAGGGGCTACTGTTAGTTGTGGTGTATAGGATCAGGGGTCTGCAATCCGATAGCTACCAACCTCTCCGGTTTTCTGGACTTAGCTTGTATTTTTGTTTTCTCCTCCTCCGGTGACTCATTCATAACAGAATCACCAGCCATACCGCAGATTCTAGGGTACTCAATAGCAGGAGAGAATTGTAAAAAAAAAAAGTGTCAGAATTTTTTTTTTGTGTATATTTTTTACTCTATTTCTCTGAGGCCGTAGGAGGAATTTTTTCTCAATTGAGATTAAGCAATTGTCTGATCGTGTGGAGCAGCTTACTGCTGAAGAGCGGGGAATTTCCGCCTATCCTGCTCATTCACATGCTGCTGAACCAAAGATCCTTACTCCTGATGTGTTTTTTGGGGATCGGTCTAAATTTCTGAATTTTAAGAATAATTGTAAATTATTTTTTGCCTTGAAGCCTAACTCATCGGGAGCTCCGCGCAGCAGGTTAAAATTGTCATCTCTTTGCCCAATCCTGGGGATCGCCGCGCAGCAAAGAGATGACAATTTTAACCTGCTGCGCGGCGATCCCCAGGATTGGGCGTTTTCTTTGAAACCTGATGATCCTATTCTGACTGATGTGAACGCATTTTTTCAGGCCTTGGGGTTGTTGTATGATGAACCTAATGCTATTGATCAGGCTGAAAAGGCCCTGTTGGCATTGAGCCAGGGTCAGGATTCTGCAGAGTTGTACTGTCAAAAATTCGGAAAGTGGGCAGTCCTTACTACCTGGAATGATAATGCCTTGGCAGCTCTCTTTCGGAAGGGTTTGTCAGAAACCGTAAAAGATACTATGGTGGGATTTCCTGTTCCCTCTGGTCTTGACGATTCTATGTCATTAGCCATTCAGGTTGATCGGCGTTGGCGTGAACGCAAAACTGTACGAGAGGTGTTGCCACCTGTTGAATAAATGTCTGAACCTATGCAATGTGATAGAGTTTTGTCTAGGGTGCAACGTCAGGAGTTCAGAAGGCGTAATAAGCTGTGTTTTTTCTGTGGAGATGCCTCCCATATGATTTCTGTCTGCCCTAAACGAGAGAAACATTTTGCACACACATTTGCTGTGGGTGGTGTTCAACCTAAGTTTCTTCTGGCAATTACTCTGATCTGCTCCCTGTCCAAATTTTCCGCTAAGGCTTTTGTGGATTCGGGAGCAGCTCTGAACCTGATGGACTTGGATTTTGCTAAACGTTGTGGGTTTCCTATGACACCTCTGCGGACGCCTATCCCTTTGAGGGGTATTGATGCTACTCCTTTGACGAAGAATAAACCTCAGTTTTGGACCCAGGTGGTAATGCGGGTCGCCCCAGACCATAAAGAAAATTGCAGATTATTGGTGTTGCATAATTTGCATGATACCATCGTTCTGGGGTTTCCCTGGTTGCAAATTCATAATCCGGTTTTGGATTGGAAATCTGTGTCTGTGGTGAGTTGGGGTTGTCGGTGTGCCCTTAGTGATGCTCCTGTTTTCTCCACCTCTCCCCAGTCGCATGATGTTCCTGACTATTTGGCTGATTTTTATGATGTATTTAGTGAGAGTAAGTCTGCGTCTTTGCCTCCTCATAAGAGTTATGCAATTGAGCTGAGCCCTGGGTGTAAATTTCCCAAGGGTCGACTTTTTAATTTATCTGTACCCGAGCACGAGGCTATGCGATCCTATATTAAGGAGTTGTTGGAGAAGGGTCATATTAGACCATCCTCTTCACTGGGTTTTTTTTTGTGGCCAAGAAAGATGGGTCATTAAGACCTTGTATTGACTATCGTTCCCTTAACAAAATTACTGTTAAATATCAGTATCCGTTACCCCTGATTTCTGATCTATTCTCCAGAGTTAAAGGTGCTTGCTGGTTTACCAAGCTTGACCTCAGGGGGGCGTATAATCTTATCCGCATTAAGCATGGGGATGAATGGAAGACGGCGTTTAATACTCCAGAGGGACATTTTGAGTACCTGGTGATGCCTTTTGGGCTCACTAATGCCCCTTCTGTCTTCCAGTGCTTCATGAATGATATTTTCTGAGATTTTGTGGGTAAATTTTTGATCATCTATCTGGATGATTGTCATGATGTATATATTTTTCCCTGTCCTGTATTTGTATAATATGCCACGTAATTGTTCTCTGGTTCTATTAGCTGTAACTAACCTGACTTCATTCCTGAGACTATAATGTAATTAACTTGGTCAACAGATTGGGAGAGATTAGCTATTGTTTAGTAAGCAGAGGACTGCTTTCAGTGCACATCCTCATAGACACAGTGGTGCCTTGCTGTGGGCCAAACCATTACATAGGAGGAGTGGAACCCTCCTCAACCACACACATGGGTTGATCCAGGAGCAGAGACACTAGATCCCTGTGGTCGTAAATGGCTGCACATCCAGTTGGAAGAATGTCTCAAGTGGGGTACCACAGGGCTCTGTCCTGGGCCCTGTATTGTTCAACATCTTTATCAACGATTTAGATGAAGGAATTGAGGGTAAACTGATTAAATTTGCTGATGACACAAAGCTAGGAGGGATAGCTAATACTAGAGAAGAGAGAGAGAGGATTCAAAAAGATTTAAAAAAACTGGAGAAGTGGGCAGCAACTAACAGAATGGTTTTTAACAGGGAGAAATGCAAAGTACTACATCTGGGCAATAAAAATGAAAAAAGCATATACAGAATGGGAGGAATAGGGCTAAGTGACAATGTAGGGAAGGTGACCTGACGGACGGACGGACTAGTCAGAGTGAAGAAGGAAAGGTTTGCACAGTGTACGTAGGTGTCAGTTATTACAGTGGGGAAACAGCTAGGAAAGTGTAGTGGACGTGCAGTACCTTGGGTTGACCATTAGATGGCAGGGAGGAGTGTGAGCAAAGGACTTGACAACAGCTTAGGGCTTTAGAAACCGTTGGTCATGGGGGGCGTGGTTACAGTGACAGTTTCAAGGAACCGGGTTAGCTATAAATACTGAGGGAGGGTTCCAGAAAGTTCCAGTCCCCAGGGGGAGCTCCAGTGACAGGAGGACTGCTACAGTCTGTGCGCTGTGAGGTGAATCCAGACCAGGGGGACTGAGGAGAGAGAACGTCAGGGGGGTGGTCCTGACAGGAAAGTACTGCAAAAAGGACGAGACAGAGGCGAAACATACCGTGTGGAAGAAGACGTCTGACCAATAAAATTTCTGTTGGTGTACGGGCCTAAGGCGGCCACAGTGACGGACCGGTCAGCAGCGTCATCAAGTGAAGTAGGGACGGTACGTGCATGTACGTCCCTGGTGCTAAGGTACGGTTTGTAAAGCGGGCCTAGAAACGGAGGCTCAGGAAAGTGAAGTGAATTGAAGTGAAGTGCGGTGTACTTCAGAGGCCGTCAGGCGGACGGCAAGCGAATAAACCTGGACCTGTTGTACCCGAATGTTGCCTCCAATTGTCTCTGTACGTCTCTACGCGGTATAACGAGGGATCACCCCCCACCCCCTAGCTCGGCCCACACCTCTACAACAGCACATGTGAAAAAGACTTGGGTATACTAATAGATCACAGACTGAATATGAGTCAACAGTGTGATGCAGCAGCAAAAAAGGCAAATGCAATTCTAGGATGTATTAACAGAAGCATACAGTCTAGATCACGTGAAGTCATTATTTCCCTCTACTCCTCTTTGGTCAGACCTCATCTCGAATATTGTGTCCAGTTTTGGGCACCACATTTTAAAAAAGACATCAACAAACTGGAGCAAGTTCAGAAAAGAGCGACCAGAATGGTGACCGGTCTGCAAACCCTGTCTTATGAGGAAAGGTTGCAGGATTAGGGAATGTTTAGTTTGCAAAAGAGAAGACTGAGAGGAGACTTAATAGCTGTCTACAAATATCTAAAGGGCTGTCACATTGTAGAAGGATCAACTTTATTCTCATTTGCACAAGGAAAGACTAGAAGCAATGGGATGAAACTGAATGGGAGGAGACACAGATTAGATATTAGAAAAAACTTTTTGACAGAGTGATCAATGAGTGGAACAGGCTGCCACGAGAAGTGGTGAGTTCTCCTTCAATGGAAGTCTTCAAACAGAGGCTGGACAGACATCTGACTGGGATGATTTAGCGAATCCTGCTTTGAGCAGGGGGTTGGACCAGATGGCCCAGGAGGTCCCTTCCAACTCTACGATTCTATGATTCTATGATTCTATGATTTAACTCAGTCAGATGTGAGTTGGATGCTGAAAGAGAAGGACGAGGCTGTCTGAGGAAGCCTCGGCCTCTGTGTGATCGTGGTGGATTTCTGGGACTCTTAAAGGACTATGGTTTTGTGATCTGGCACAAGGATTGTCGGGAGGTGCCCCCGAATCAGTTTCCTGTGGACTTATTTTGGGACTCTGCAAATTACCTTTGTGTTGTTCCTGTTTACTGGTCAATAAATCTGTTGGATCGTTCCCAGGCCTGTTGTCCCTCCTTGCTCTGGAGAATACTCCCGTCACAAACTGGTTGGCAGCGGTGGGATCGGAGCAGAAGGAATGGAGGAGAACGGCCCATCAACATCGGGAACCAGCACCGCAGAGTACAAGAACTGGACTGCGGTGAACCTACAAACAAAGGCCCGTGAACTGGGAGTCAGCTACAAGGGACTCTCCAAGGAGCAGCTGATTGAGGCTTTGGAAGCAATTCGCCTGCAAGATGATGCTGAGGAAGGATCCTCACAGCAAAGAGAGGAAAGACGGCAGCCGGAGGTAAATACCCAAAAAAGTCAGTGGGTTGTGTGGTACGAGGAGGAGATGGCCTTGCTGGGAGAAGAGGTCTCCATAGAATATAAGATGGAGGTCATGCGCAGAGCCGAGGAGAGGCAGCACAGGATGGAGGAGAGGGCAATGCTGGAGAGGGAGATCGTTTTGGAGGCAGCGAGAAGCTCCAGACAGACTGTACCCACAGCATCCCTCATGAGGGAACTCCCCAGAGTGTCCCGCAAAGACTTCAAGCCGTTTAATGAGGCTTCCGGTGACATTCAGGGCTTCTTCCAGGACTTTGAGCATCAGTGTCGATTAATGGAAGTCCAGGAAAGGGGGCGCGTCCGACATCTTGTGGGGCTCTTAGAGGGTGGAGATGCCGCAGCCTATAGAGCTATGGACCCTCGGTGGAACTGTGAGTATGCGGAGATTAAACAGACTATTCTAGAACATTATGCTGTGACCCCAGACACTTACAGGACTCAGTTCCGTGCTTTAGCCTGTGATGAGGAAGTGTCCTTCAAGATGTATGCTCACAAACTCAAACATATATGTCAACGCTGGCTGGAGGCAGAGGAGGCCATAACCTGGGAGACGTTCCTGCAGGTCATCCTAAAAGAGCAGTTTTATTTTAAGTGCCCCGCTGAGATACGGTAATGGGTGCGTGAAAGGAGACCAGCAACAGTGGAGGAAGCTGCAGCTCTAGCTGATGAGGCTCTCACCATCAAGCCTCAGTGGAAAAAATTACTACTCAGGGAGAAAAACACTACCAGCCCCCCAACGCTGGCGGCCCCTGGTCCTTCTGCCTCCAATATTCACCATCCCACTAGACCATCAATTCATGGTGACCTTCGTGTGACTGTGCCTCGCATTACTCCTGCTCCACCTTTGGGACTACGACGTGGAGGAAGAATCCCAGAGCGCAGATGCTATGGATGTGGGCAGCCCGGGCATATGCAATTCCAATGTCCAGGTGTACGGAGGCAGAACACCTACAGACCGCCTTTGCCTGTTCATTATCTACAGACCCCCTCACCTGGAGAAGAGATGGATTCAGTGCCTGATGACTTGCCAAGTGACTCTGATATCCTGGCTTCCCTACCAGGAGTCTATGGGGTGCGAGCCCCAGCCACCTGTTCTTCTGATCTTCAGCACAAACATCTACAGGAGGTCGTGCTGGATGGTCAAAAAGTTGTTGGCTTCCGTGACACTGGGGCTTTTCTCACCATAGCCAATCCCCAAGTAATTCAACCAGAAGCAATTCAAAAGGGACCAGGAATTGCCATTGAATTGGCTGGAGGTACCCAGAGATATATTCCAAGAGCGAGTGTGACCCTGGATTATGGCTTTGGGGCCGAACAATGCGTGGTCGGTGTGATGAGCGGCCTCCCTGCAGACGTTCTTCTAGGAAATGATGTGGGGAATCTTCATTGCCACTTTGTCGGTGCGGTAACCCGAAGTCAAGCCAAGAGAGCAGCAAATGTGGACGTGTACAACCCATCCATGGAAATGAGGCCACCAGAACCGCCATCACAGCCGGTGAGTGATTCTTCTTGTGGGGATAATATGAATGTTACCTGGGATAAAGTTCAGTTTAGACAAGAAGTGGAGACTGACCCCACCCTAGCTAGTTTTAGAGCTCGAGCTGAAATAGGGCAGCTAGGGGAGAATGGGGAAAGAATTATCAGAGAAAATGGACTTCTGTATCGGGTTACCAATGCCGACTCCCTAGATAAGCCCTGGACTTATAGCAAACAGCTGATTGTTCCTCAGAAATACAGAATTCCCCTATTTCACCTTGCTCATGATATTCCTACTGCTGGCCATCAAGGCAAAACCCGCACCGAGAGACGATTGACTCAATCTTTCTATTGGCCTGGGATTTCCCAAGCAGTGGCGCATTTCTGCCGAACTTGCGACATATGTCAGCGTAGAGGGCGACCCGGAGATCACCCAAAGGCACCCCTGCAACCGCTCCCTATAATAGAATAATCCTTTCAAAGAGTAGCTGTTGATATCATTGGACCTCTGGCTAAACCAAGTAAATCTGGAAAGCAGTACATTCTCACTGTTGTGGACTATGCCACCCGATATCCAGAAGCGGTGGCCTTGTCAAGTATTTCTGCAGCCAAGGTGGCCGAGGCCCTGGTTACCATTTTCACCAGAGTAGGATTTCCCAGTGAGATCTTGTCGGACCAAGGCTCCCAGTTCATGTCAGAGCTGGTCCAGTGTCTGTGGCGCACCTGTGGTGTACGAGCGATCCGCACGACCCCGTATCATCCCCAAACAAATGGACTTTGTGAACGATTCAATGGCACTCTGAAGAATATGCTGAGGGCCTTCACTGACAGAGATTCAAACTGGGAGAAGTACCTACCCTATCTCTTGTTTGCCTATCGGGAAGTTCCCCAGGAGTCCACTGGGTTCTCCCCCTTTGAACTACTCTATGGAAGAAAGGTCCGAGGACCCTTAACCCTGCTCAAGGAATACTGGGAGGGGCAAGTTGAAGATACAGGGGCCCCTGTTGTCCCTTATGTCCTAAAGCTGCGAGAAACCCTGGCCCAACTTGCTAGTTTTGCCCAGAATCATGTGCGGATGGCTCAAACCAGACAGAAGACATGGTATGACCGTAAAGCACGCTACCGGGAGTTTGTAGAAGGACAACAGGTCTTAATGATTGTTCCCCACCGGCAGAATAAACTGCAGACAACATGGGAGGGTCCCTTCCGGGTTCTCAGAGAACTGAATGACACCAATTACCTTCTTGCTTTAGATGATCAGGGGCTAAGACAAAAGACTGTCCATGTGAATATGATTAAGGAGTACCATGACCGGACCCTTCCAATGATAGCGAGCTGTCGGCTAGCTTCAGAGAACGGTCAAGAGGATGAGGACTCCCTACCTGATCTCGTGGAAGCAGCGAGAGCCCCATCCACTGTGGAACAGGTTCCTCTGGGAGATCACCTGGATTCCTTACAGAAAAACCAGATGCTGGGAGTGCTTCAACAGAGACGTGCTGCTTTCTCATCCCAACCAGGTCGAACCACCGTCACCCAACATCATGTGGACACTCAGGGCATCTGTCCCATACAACAGGCTCCTTACCGGGTACCTGAATCAGTTCGAAACACCATGCAGCACGAACTGGAGGAGATGTTACAGCTTGGGGTAATCCAGGCCTCCCATAGCCCTTGGACCTCTCCTGTGGTGTTAGTACCCAAGAAGGATGGGAGTACTCGATTTTGTGTGGACTATCGACGTCTAAACGACCATACCGTCAGTGATCCTTACCCAATGCCTCGTATTGATCAACTTCTAGACCGACTGGCTGGATCCCGATTTGTCACTATCTTGGATCTCAGTAAGGGATACTGGCAAATCCCTCTGACGGAGGAGGGGAGAGAACAGTCCGCTTTTATAACCCCCTTTGGTCTGTATGAATTCCTAAATATGCCCTTTGGAATGAAGAATGCCCCGGCCACCTTCCAGAGAATGGTGGACCAGATCCTCTGGGGATGTCGTGACTTTGCTTGTGCCTACTTGGATGATATCGCCATCTTCAGCCAGACGTGGGAGGAACATCTGAACCAAGTAGCCGTTATTCTTGACCTGCTTCTTGCAGCAGGCCTAACCATTCGACCAGATAAATGCCAATTGGGGATGGGTGAAGTCCAGTGCCTAGGGCATAGAGTAGGAGGAGGGAAGCTCCGTCCTGAACCTGCCAAAATCCAGGCTATTAGAGACTGGCCTGTACCCCAAACTAAGAAACAAGTTATGGCTTTTTTGGGCACTGCCAGTTATTACCGAAAATTTGTTCCTCATTTCAGCACTGTGGCCAAGCCTCTTACCGACCTGACCAAGAAAACGATGCCCCGGCTGGTGATCTGGACTCCAGCCTGTGATGAGGCTTTTAACCAGCTGAAGGACGCTCTGGTCTGTGACCCTGTTCTGGCTGCTCCAGACTACAAGAGGAGATTCATTGTGCAGACGGACGCCTCTGCTTATGGACTGGGAGCTCTACTCAGCCAGGTGAATGCAGCTGGGGACGAGCACCCCATTGCCTACCTCAGCCGGAAACTGCTGGACCGAGAAGTGGCCTATGCAACTGTTGAAAAAGAATGTCTGACTGTAGTGTGGGCCCTTAGAAAACTAAGGCCATATCTGTATGGACGAGAATTCACTGTGGTTACTGATCACAATCCCCTCACCTGGCTGAACAGAGTCTCTGGGGACAATGGACGCTTACTACGATGGAGCCTGGCACTGCAGCCCTATAACTTTACCATACAGTATAGAAGAGGCAGCCAACACCAAAATGCAGATGGACTGTCCAGGCAAGAGGAGCCCTGAGTCCTGTCAGCCATGCCGGTGTGTACGTAACCAGTGACCTGTAGAGGTCCCTAGTACGTACACAAATTGGGAGGGGAAGGGAATGTCATGATGTATATATTTTTCCCTGTCCTGTATTTGTATAATATGCCACGTAATTGTTCTCTGGTTCTATTAGCTGTAAGTAACCTGACTTCATTCCTGAGACTATAATGTAATTAACTTGGTCATCAGATTGGGAGAGATTAGCTATTGTTTAGTAAGCAGAGGACTACTTTCAGTGCACATCCTCGTAGACACAGCAGTGCCTTGCTGTGGGCCAAACCATTGCATAGGAGGAGTGGAACCCTCCTCAACCACACACATGGGCTGATCCAGGAGCAGAGACACTAGATCCCTGTGCAACTAAGTCAGATGTGAGTTGGATGCGGAAAGAGAAGGACGAGGCTGTCTGAGGAAGCCTCGGCCTCTGTGTGATCGTGGTGGATTTCTGGGACTCTTAAAGGACTATGGTTTTGTGATCTGGCACAAGGATTCTCGGGAGGTGCCCCCGAATAAGTTTCCTGTGGACTTATTTTGGGACTCTGCAAATTACCTTCGTGTTGTTCCTGTTTTCTGGTCAATAAATCTGTTGGATCGTTCCCAGGCCTGTTGTCCCTCCTTGCTCTGCAGAATACTCCCGTCACAATGATATTTTGATCTTTTCCAAGGATTGGGACTCTCATGTGGAACATGTTCGGACTGTGATCCGGATTTTGAGGGAGAATTCCCTGTATGTCAAGGGATCGAAATGCCTTTTTGGTGTACAGAGGATTTCATTTTTGGGATTTATTTTGTCTCCGTCATCTATTGAAATGGACCCGGCCAAGGTACAGGCCATTTATGATTTGGTTCAGCCCACTTCTTTGAAGGCTCTCCAGAAGTTTTAGGGTTTTGCTAATTTTTATTGTAAATTTATAGCTAATTTTTCTGGCATTGCCAAACCATTGACTGATTTGACTAAGAAGGGTGCTGATGTGCTGAATTGGTCTCCGGAGGCTGTTTCTTCCTTTCAGGAGCTGAAGCGAAAGTTCACTTCTGCCCCGGTTTTGCGGCAACCTGATGTCTCACTCCCGTTTCAGGTAGAGGTGGACGCTTTTGAGATTGGTGCAGAAGCTGTTTTGTCCCAAAAAGATCCTGTAACATCTAAAATGAATCCTTGTGCTTTCTTTTCCCGAAAGTTCTCCCCATCCGAACGTAACTATGATGTGGGGAATCGGGAACTGTTAGCCATGAAATGGGCATTTGAGGAGTGGAGACATTGGTTGGAGGGAGCTAAACATCAAGTCGTGGTCCTTACTGACCACAAGAATTTGATTTACCTGGAGTCGGCCAAACGCTTGAATCCTAGACATCCTAGGTGGGCCTTGTTTTTCACACGTTTTGATTTTGTGGTCTCTTTTCTTCTGGGCACTAAGAATGTCAAGGCAGACGCCCTCTCTAGGAGTTTCTTTGCTGATTCTCCTACTGTGACCAAGCCTGCTACCATCTTAGGTGAGGGGGTAGTTCTTTCTGCCATCTCGCCCGATTTGAGACGTGCTCTGGAAGAGTTTCAGGAGGACAAACCTGAGCATTGTCCCATTGGAAAATTGTATGTTCCTGACCAGTGGAGGAAGAGAGTGATGTCTGAGGTTCATTGCTCCGCATTGGCTGGTCATCCAGGTATTTTTGGTACTAGAGATTTGGTGAGTAGGTCTTTTTGGTGGCCCGCCTTGTCTCGTGATGTCAGGAATTTTGTGCAGTCCTGTGGGACTTGCTCCCGGTCTAAACCTTGTTCTCGCTCTAGTGGGTTGTTGATGCCTTTGCCGGTGCCCAGGAGGCCATGGACCCATATTTCAATGGATTTTATCTCTGATATGCCTGTCTCTCAGAGAATGACTGTTATTTGGGTGATTTGTGATAGATTCTCTAAGATGGTCCATCTTGTACCACTCCCTAAGTTGCCATCTTCCTCAGAGTTGATGCCCTTGTTTTTGCAACAGGTGGTTCGCTTGCACGGGATTCCTGAGAACATTGTGTCTGACAGAGGAGTCCAGTTTGTGTCTAGATTTTGGAGGACTTTCTGTTCCAGGCTGGGAATTCAGTTGTCCTTCTCCTCTGCGTTTCACCCTCAGACCAATGGGCAGACGGAGAGAACAAACCAGACTTTGGAGTCGTATTTGAGATGTTTTATTTCTGCTGATCAGGATGATTGGGTTTCATTTTTACCCTTGGCCGAATTTGCTTTAAATAATAGAGCTAGTTCTGCCACTTTGATGTCACTTTTTTTTGTAACTTTGGGTTTCATCCTCGATTCTCTTCAGGGCAGGTGGAGTCTTCTGCCTGCCCAGGTGTTGACACTGTGGTGGAGAGAATGCACCAGATCTGGGACCAAGTGGTGGATAAGTTGTCTCTCTCCCAGGAAAAGGCCCTGCGGTTTTCCAACCGGCATAGGACCAGTGGTCCCCGGTTTAAGGTGGGTGATATGGTTTGGTTGTCATCAAAGAATATCTCTATGAAGGTGGCTTCTCCAAAGTTTAAACCTAAATTTATTGGACCTTACAAGATTTTGGAGATTCTTAATCCTGTCTCTTTTCGATTGGCTCTTCCTGTTACATTCAAGATCCATAACGTGTTTCATAAGTCTCTGTTAAAGAGGTTTTTTGAGCCAGTAGTTCCTGTGGTGGCACCTCCTGACCCTGTAATGGTTGAAGGTAATGTGGAATATGAGGTTGAGAAGATACTGGATTCTCGTCTGGTTAGAAGGAGACTCCAGTATTTGGTTAACTGGAAGGGTTATGGCCAGGAGGATAATTCTTGGGTCCCTGCATCCGATATTCATGCCGAAAGATTGGTTCGTGCTTTTCATCGGGCCCATCCTGATCGCCCTGGTGGCGTGGATGAGGGTTCGGTGACCCTCCTCAAGGGGGAGGTACTGTTGTGAGTTCATTTTCCCCTTCACCTTTGATGTCTGATGAACTCCCTCTGCTGATGAAGAGAGGTAGTGAAATTGATTGGGATGGGAAGAACCTGTCATCTGAACAGGCGGAGTGTGATTGGACATCTGGAATTTCTGAGTGGATATAAGGCAGCCGACGCCCTGCAGGGTTTGCTGGTGACACTTTCTGCTCTGAGCTCTGGCATCCAGTTTTAGTTCCTGTCTACTAAAAGCTAAGTTTTTGCCCTGCTATTATTCCATGAGATTTTGTCTGGTTTCCTTAGTGTTTGTATTCAGCCAGTCCTGGTTGGGACTGGCTGAATTCCATTTTTTGTCTCTGATCAGTTGATCTCTTTGCTCTGTTTTCAGAATATACCTGAGTGCTGATATAGTGATTTTGAAGTCTAGCGACTTCAGGGCCTTTTTTTCCTATCAGACGGTTGGGACATTTTTGTAGGTTTTTTTGTGGATTGCAGCCAGCATCTTTTCTGTCCTTTCCTATCTAGTTAGTTGGGCCCCATCGTTTGCTCAGCCTGTCTTTCTGTCTGTGTTTTCATCTGTTTTTCATGTTGGGGGCTGTCTATTGCTTTGGGGTCTGCTCTGGGGCAGTTTAGATTTCCCCTTTCTTTCTTTAGGCTTATGTAGTTCTCCGTCTGTAACGAGGGGTCTAGGGCACCGTAGGAACCCCCCACGGCTAATGTTAGCTGTGGTGAGTAGGATTAGGGGTCTGCAATCCGATAGCTACCAACCTCTCCGGTTTTCTGGACTTAGCTTGTATTTTTGTTTTCTCCTCCTCCGGTAACTCATTCATAACAGAAGAGGCCGCGGACATGGGCGTGGGGGGGCCAGCTGGTGCTGATGGTGGTGGTGCATCTGCTGGTAGTGTCAAAAGCACAATAGCAGCTAAGGCAGGAGGTGTTGAGCCTGCGTCATGGTCTGGCTCCGGAACGATACCTTTTCTGGGAGTAGGTTAACTGCTTTTAAAGGCGGAGCATGAGGAACTGGTTTTGGCTTACATTGCCAAAACAGACTCCATCAAATATGCCCTCCTCTTCTGAAGTTTCAAAAAATGCAAGCACTGAGTCGTCAAGTGCTGGTTCCTGATCAGGAAGAACCCCTTTCCTTGTGTCCTGCACCCCCACCCAAACTGAATGAGGCAGCAGGCCACACTTCACATTAGTCCATGTAGCTCTTTCTATCATACCATGCCTGGGTTATCAAGTCAAATTGTGAATTCCCCAGTCCTAGATGAATCTGACATGGAGTGTGGGTGGCCAGCCAGGGCAGTGGGGTTAATTGGTACCGAGCCGATGTCTCACAGGGATGTGTCACGGTGGTGGTGACCCGTTCCGTGGCCCTGGGCGTCCATGCAAAGGGGTGAATTACGTTTATAGGTGAATGATGCGTGACGCCACCTGTGGTTTCTGATAAGATTGACCAGCACTGCAGTGTAGCTTCTGTGGGGCAGATGTTGTGGTGCAGCTAAGATGTAGAAGACCTGCACAGGTAGGGCCATAGTCACAGGGCAGATGATAGAGTTGGGAGATGGTGTGCAGTGCAGGATGTAGCTGAGCCGTGCGCCAGGCGCAGGAGAAAGATGACAGACACAGTCGTACAGTTCCTTTACCTGTACTTGGCAGGTGCTGTCCAGGATCCAGAGTACAGATGGAGAAGGAGTTGGTCAGCCTGGAAGCCAATTTGGATTTCTCTCTCTGCAGATAGGTAGTGTGGCCTCCGTTCTAGAGCTTATCTGAGGTACTCGTAGTGCTGAGTTCAATGAAGTTCCCCTGTTGACTCTCTTTTGGAACTTTCTCGTATGGCTGGCAGCCGTAGCCTTTTCCTTCTGGCTCACACACGTCGATGCTGGGGCCTCCGAGCCTCAGTTGGGTACAGAGCATTTACAGCTGCTACTTCCTCCGGATTCTGCTGCAGGAATGTCAGTGTCCCTACAAACTCGGAGACCGGAATCTGGACCATGCGCTCCAGCTAAGAGTGAGCCTTAACTCTGCTCATCCTCCAGCTCCCCTTCTCACGTTCACACACTTCCCCTTCTCTGCACAGAATGGCCTAACTTACCTCCTCCTGACCACAGAGAGCAGCTCCTCAGCAGTCATGTTCAGAGGTCTCCCAGCTGGCGTGGAGTGGGAAATGTGTTGTGTGTTGGTTGAACTGCTAGAGAGATCCTTCGTTGCTCCAAGCATGACATCACACTCCCTAGGAGGAAGGTAATGCCACTGTGGCGACCGTACTCCTGGGGACGCCACAAGTGCACTAATGCCCAGCCACTGCTAGATGATTCTGCTGGTACATTGACCCAGACCACTACATTCCCCTCGCACTCTACACAGCCAGAATCTGACCCAGAGGAAACTCAGGTTCCCCTTCCCACATACTATACCACCTTACATGGTGACAAAGAGGAAGGTGCAGATGAAAGTGCAGGTTCCTTGAGCTGGTGGGGGGGCATACTCATGGGCGACGGCACTGGCACAGGGCCCCTCATAGTCCACCACACACCTCCATACTATTAGAGGGGCCCTGTGCCACTGCCGTCGCCAACGAGTGGGCCCCCCCTGCTTGCTCAGGATCACAGCACTTGCAAAGTTGAAATACTTACCTCTCCCTGCTCCACCGCCATGACGTCTTCCGCGTTTCCTGACAGTGATAGTCTGATCAGAGAGCGCAATGACATCACATCTGTACGCCCTCTGCCTAAACAGCCAAGTGCAGTGAGATGGACGATGGGGACGACGAGGAGTCCAGACTAGTACAGGGATTCCCTAGCGAGGAGACTTATTTAATTGTTTTCAATGTTGGGACAGCAATTTTTGGGGAGCACTATACTCTGGAGAATGATAGATGGGGCCCACCATACACTGGAGCATTCCAAAGGTGGACATCAGACACTGGAGCAGCATTTACAGGGCCCATTATACACTGGAGCATTAGAAATGGGGCCCATTATATATGGAGCATTATTTGGGCCCATAAGACAGTGGAGCTTCATCCATGGGGACCAACATATACTGTAGCATTGTGTGGAGCTCATCATATACTGTTTCAAACATTATATGGGACCAATGATTCTGTATGGAGAAATATATGGGCCTCATTACTCTGTATAGCGCACTATGCGGTGGCCATAATTCTGTATGGAGTAATATACTGTCCGTTTTTGGAGCTATTAAAAATGGATATCAGTCATGAGATGTAAAAAGTGAAGTATTTTTCATTGTATTATACCGCTATTTCTCTGCCGTATCGGAGCATCATGAGTTGTGGTATGTGTTAAAGGGGCGATCTTTGGCCCAGAGCACATGAAAATCTGGAACCAGCCCTACCCCCCCACAAATTTAGCCAAATAACCCCCATTTTTCAGTGCGTAACTAGTATTATGAAGTAAATTAAGGTTAACAAGCTTAAGTAATCAGAATTGATGCTTTTGGCATTCAAATGGGCACTGTAGGTGTGTTTCCTGTCCTCCTCTCACTGCCGACTTTAATTCTCCATTGACTTGCATTGGGTTTCGTGTTTCAGTCGACCTTCGACTTTCACGATAATCGGCCGATTTCGTGAAACCCGACTCGACCCGAAAAAAGGCAAAGTCGCTCAACTCAACATCTAAGCAAAATCATTGATGCTTTAAGTGATCTAAAAACCAATATAGTAGCCAATATGGAGACAAAGGTTGAGGCTGCTTCTCTGATGCACAATAGTGCGAAGTTTGATTTTGTTGCAATGTCTTGTTTTTGGTATAAAGTGCTAAGTCACATTAATCGCATCAACAAACTTCTACAAAATGAAAAATCAGTATTGATATGTCTGCAAAGCATATTCATGGTCTCTTGACTCTGTTAGAGTCAACTAGAACAAGTAATGCAGCTGATGCAATCAGTGAAGCAAAGCAGTTGGCAGAAAGGTGAGGCCTCGATCCGCACTTCAGACCGATAAGGGAGAGAAAGATTCATAAGATGTCTGACGAACAATGTGAAGATGACAGCGTTCAGTTGTCACAGGAAGACAAATTCAAGATTTCTCTTTTAGAAATCAGTGATAAAATCATTTTTGAAATGAGAACCCAATTTGACGCTATAGACAAGCTTAGCAATACATTCGGTTTTTTCTCTGGACCTCAGTTTCACTCATTAACAGCAGAAGAACGCAAGGAGCAGGCCATGAAATTAGCCCAGATATATCAGAAGGATCTTGATAAAGATGAAATAATTCCAGAAGTGGAGAGTTTTAAAGATCATGCACTGAATTTAAACATGAGCATGAAAACTGCCACACCTGAAGGTCTGCTTATCGAGATATACAAGAATGGACTACAAGATGCCTACCCCAATATAGCCACAGCTCTGAAAATCTTCCTGACTATACCAGTATCGGTTCCTTCCAGTGAAAGAAGCTTTAGCAGGCTAAAGTCGCTGAAAACATATCTTTGGAGTGTCATGGGACAACAACGGCTGACAAACTTAAGCATTATTTCCATAGAGCATGAGTTGGCTTCAAAACTTTCTTATGATGAAATTATAAAATCTTTTGCAGTCACAAAAGCTCGTAAAATTAAATTTTAGACCGTTCTATTGTGAAACATAGGAATTCTTGTTATACCACCAATAGCCTCACAGGTACAGTACAGACCAAAAGTTTGAACACACCTTCTCATTCAAAGAGTTTTCTTTATTTTCTTGATTCACTCTGAAGGCATCAAAACTATGAATTAACATATGTGTTATTATATAATTAACCAAAAAGTGTGAAACAACTGAAAATATGTCTTATATTCTAGGTTCTTCAAAGTAGCCACCTTTTGCTTTGATTACTGCTTTGCACACTGTAATGTAAAATGTCTGTAAGGTAGAACTTTCTAGAATCTCCCATTGCTACACACTGAGGAGACCAGCCTGTCACATAGCTGCAGCCTTCCCCCTTGCCCCTCCTTAGCAGATGTGTGTGTACAGCTCTCTGCCGGCACCTGAAACCTGATACCGGGCATTTCCTCTCGAAGCCTTCTCACTTCCCCCCTCCCTGCAACCATGAACGAAAGTCTTTTGTTTCCTGGACATGTGGCCTGAATATAGGTATAGGAAATATTAAAAGACGCTCTAGTTGCAATGTTCTAACACCCCCAGAAGCTGAGATATGGATTGCTCCCAAACGGAGTGTCCTAAGTATGGCATGTCTGATGCTGTTCTATTACATTCGATGAACTACAACCTATGAGGCCCTCTGTGTGTTGATACGAGCTTCCCTCGTTGAGATATGGTTATCATAAGTTTTTTAGTTAATTGGCAACTTGGAGAAAGGGGGGATGAACTTCTGCAGACTGCCCCTTTCGTGATGTCACAGACCCTGGGCTATAAGGCACCCCTCCCTTACAATGAGTTAGTTGAAGCTACAGCGTCCGTGCTGACCAGAGCCCAGATGAGTGGAGACGTGTGGCTCCGCCTTCTCTCCCCAGCCACATGGTCTGCTTATACCGACTAAGCACATGTGAGTGTTACCTTCTGTCTTTTTTAATCCCTTTACGATATATTTGCATTGTACATATTTGATGTCTCAACTTTATAGCAACTTTTATCTATGTAATCACTGCCCATTTGGGAAATAAATGATAAAATTATTCAGTCTGCCTTCATGCTCTAAGAAACGAACTATGCGCCTTTTTTAGATAATTACGCTACTGTTCGGGTTGGCTTCGAACCCCTCCATTAAGTCTATAACTTGAGTGGAGAAACCAGGAGCTGGTGGCAGCGTGGTGTGTGCAGTTGGTTAGGCTGGTTGGCAGTCCAGAAGGGTCTTATATTGCTGAATGAGTGGTTGAGGCCACAGCATTGATAATTCCCTTACTGCAGCAGTCTAATTGGCCGTGCACAACAAGCAGCTCGTCTGGTGACTAATTATCCTAGGTTCAGTTCCTTGACTGACCTGAGGGTAAGGGGGACACCGGAGAGCTGCGAGTTCCAAAGTGGAACTGAGAAAGTGGGATATACATAAATCCCGGCAGTTCTTGGAAGGTTGTTAGCAGTGGTGGGGCATCCAAAATACCCCCTTGCGGTAAATTGTTAAAGCGAGGTTAGCTTGCTGTGTTTTAATCACATGGTGACAGTGGTGGGATAACTGAGATAAGCCCCTACTGTGCCTGTGATAGCCGTGTGCCAGCAGTGCATCGCATCCCTCCGTCCACTGACAAACCCGTGTCAGTGGTGGGATCGTGACGTATTGGTGGCACCGGCCGAGCTGTTTGTCACATATTGGTGGCAGAGCGGTGGGATAATCCTAGAGCATTAGTGATTTGGTTTGAGCAATCATTCCTCTTACTAAAGACCTGCACGGTTCCTGCGGGAATCCTGCGTCATAGGTTTTGGAGAACAGACTCAGTGGTTACTAGTCCTGAGACATTTTTGTGTACTTGCAAGTATTCCCTCCCTTCTTCGTTTTTCTTTTCTATCTTTTATTTGGCAACCATGGCGGCAAAAGGAGAAGGCTGGTACAAACAGTAGACAAAGGAAGTTCTTGCTGGGTTATGCATGTACGAAGGCCTTGACTCCACGAACAAAAACAGAGCCCAACTGATCGCGGCTCTGGCACCTGAGGTCCAACCACCATATGCCAGCCCCACATGCAACCAGGCCAGGCTGGACCCCTACCTGCAAGCGGCCTTGGACACACTCCATACTGAAGACCGTGAGGGACGTCTGAAGCTGATCCAGCAAGCTCGGGAGAGAGCGGAGCAGCGAGCCGAGCGGGAGGCGTAGAGAGCCGAGCGGGAGGTGTTGTGAGTTCATTTTCCCCTTCATTACTGAGGCCCGAGGAACTCCCTCTTCTGGTAAAGAAAGGTAGTGAGCCTGATTATCAAACACCTGAGGCTGATGATGATGACTGGCTGAGTGGAGTAACTGACTGGATATAAGGCTGCCGACGCCCTTCTGCCCTGCGGGTGATTTCTCTGTGGGATCCTTGGAGACCAGTCTGAATTCCTGCTCCTCTAAAGCTAAATTTGCTGCTCGGCCTTTTGCTTTTGTGCTTTGACTTTGTTTTGCTTTGTTTTTCTGGATTTCTGCCATTCCCTGCTGGGGTGTGCGGAATTCATTTAGCTCTGTCTTCTGAAAATACCTGAGTGCTGATTTAGTTTTTGAAGCCTAGCTGCTTCAGGGCCTTTTTCATATCAGCTTGTTGGCTTTTGTCTTTGATAGGGTTTTGGCAGATTGCAGACAGCAGCCTTCCTGTCCTTTCCTATCTAGGTAGTTTTGGGCCCCGTCTTTGCTCAGTCTATCTTTCTGTCTGTGTTAGTATTTTCATCTTGCTTCACCGTCATTATATTGCATGACGAACCTAATGCCATTGATCAGGCTGAAAAGACCCTGCTGGCATTGAGCCAGGGTCGTGATTCTGCAGAATTGTACTGTCAAAAATTCCGAAAGTGGGCAGTACTTACTACCTGGAATGATAATGCCTTGGCTGCTCTCTTTCGGAAGGGGTTGTCGGAAGCCGTAAAAGATACTATGGTGGGATTTCCTGTTCCCTCTGGTCTTGACGATTCTATGTCATTAGCCATTCAGGTTGATCGGCGTTTGCGCGAACGCAAAGCTGCACGAGAGGTGTTGCCACCTGTTGAACAAATGTCTGAACCTATGCAATGTGATAGAGTTTTTTCCAGAGAGCAGCGTCAGGAGTTCAGAAGGCGTAATAAGTTGTGTTTTTTCTGTGGAGATGCCTCGCATATTATTTCTGTCTGTCCTAAACGAGAGAAACGCTTTGCACACACGTTTTCTGTTGGGGGTGTTCAACCTAAGTTTCTTCTGGCTATTACTCAGATCTGCTCCCTGTCCACATTTTCCGCCAAGGCTTTTGTGGATTCGGGAGCAGCCCTAAACCTAATGGACTTGGATTTTGCTAAACGTTGTGGATTTCCGATGACACCTCTGCAGACGCCTATCCCTTTGAGGGGGATTGATGCTACTCCTTTGGCTAAAAATAAACCCCAGTTTTGGACCCAGGTGGTAATGCGGGTCGCCCCAGACCATCAAGAAAATTGCAGATTTTTGGTGTTGCATAAGCTGCATGATACTATTGTTCTGGGGTTTCCCTGGTTACAGATTCATAATCCAGTTTTTGATTGGAAATCTGTGTCTGTGGTGAGTTGGGGTTGTCAGTGTGCCTTTAGTGAGGCTCCGGTGTTTTCCACCTCTCCTCAGTCGCATGATGTTCCAGATTATTTGGCGGACTTTTATGATGTATTTAGTGAGAATGAGTCTGCGTCTCTGCCTCCTCATAGGAGTTATGACTGTGCAATTGAACTGAGCCCGGGGTGTAAATTTCCCAAGGGTCGGCTCTTCAATTTATCTGTACCCGAGCACGAGGCTATGCGATCCTATATTAAGGAGGCTTTGGAGAAGGGTCATATTAGACCATCCTCTTCACCCTTAGGTGCCGGTTTTTTTTTTGTAGCCAAAAAGGATGGTTCATTAAGGCCTTGTATTGACTATCGTGCCCTCAATAAAATTACTATTAAATATCAGTATCCGTTACCCCTGATTTCTGATCTATTCTCCAGAGTTAAAGGTGCTTGCTGGTTTACCAAGCTTGACCTCAGGGGGGCGTATAATCTTATTCGCATTAAGCATGGGGATGAATGGAAGACGGCGTTTAATAATCCGGAGGGACATTTTGAGTACCTGGTGATGCCTTTTGGGCTCACTAATGCCCCTTCTGTCTTCCAGTGCTTCATGAACGATATTTTCCGAGATTTTGTCGATAAATTTTTGATTATCTATCTGGATGATATTTTGATCTTCTCCAAGGATTGGGATTCTCATGTGGAACATATTCGGACTGTGTTCCGGATCTTGAGGGAGAATTCCCTGTAAGTCAAAGGATCTAAATGCCTTTTTGGAGTACAGAGGATTTCTTTTTTGGGATTTATTTTGTCCCCGTCAACTATTGAAATGGACCCGGCCAAGGTACAGGCCATTCATGAATGGGTTCAGCCCACTTCTTTGAAGGCCCTCCAGAAGTTTTTGGGTTTTGCTAATTTTTATCGGAAATTTATAGCAAAATTTTCTAGTATTGCCAAGCCATTGACTGATTTGACTAAAAAGGGTGCTGATGTGTTGAATTGGTCTCCGGAGGCTGTTTCTTCCTTTCAGGAGCTGAAGCGAAGATTCACCTCCGCCCCGGTTTTGCGGCAACCTGATGTCTCACTTCCATTCCAGGTAGAGGTGGACGCTTCTGAGATTGGTGCAGGAGCTGTTTTGTCCCAAAAGGATCCTGTAACATCTAAAATGAATCCCTGTGCTTTCTTTTCCCGAAAGTTCTCTCCATCTGAACGTAACTATGATGTGGGGAATAGGGAACTGTTGGCCATGAAATGGGCATTTGAGGAGTGGAGACATTGGTTGGAGGGAGCTAAGCATGAAGTCGTGGTCCTCACTGACCACAAGAATTTGATTTACCTAGAGTCGGCTAAGCGCTTGAACCCTAGACAGGCTAGGTGGGCCTTGTTTTTTACACGTTTTGAGTTTGTGGTTTCTTTTCTTCCTGGAACAAAGAATGTCAAGGCAGACGCCCTCTCTAGGAGCTTCTTTGCTGATTCTCCTGTGGTGACCAAGCCTGCTACCATCTTAGGCGAAGGGGTAGTTCTTTCTGCCATCTCGCCCGATTTGAGACGTGCTCTGGAAGAGTTCCAGGAGGACAAACCTGAGCGTTGTCCCAGTGGAAAGTTGTATGTTCCTGACCAGTGGAAGAAGAGAGTGATGTCTGAAGTTCATTGCTCTGCTTTGGCTGGTCATCCAGGTATTTTTGGTACTAGAGATCTTGTGAGTCGGTTTTTTTGGTGGCCCTCCTTGTCTCGTGATGTCAGGAATTTTGTGCAGTCCTGTGGGACGTGCTCCCGGTCTAAATCGTGTTCTCGCTCTAGTGGGTTGTTGATGCCTTTGCCTGTCCCCAAGAGGCCATGGACCCATATTTCAATGGATTTCATCTCTGATATGCCTGTCTCTCAGAGGATGACTGTTATTTGGGTGATTTGTGATAGGTTCTCTAAGATGGTTCATCTTGTACCACTCCCTAAGTTGCCGTCTTCCTCTGAGTTGGTGCCCCTGTTTTTACAACAGGTGGTTCGTTTGCACGGGATTCCTGAGAACATTGTATCTGACAGAGGAGTCCAGTTTGTGTCTAGATTTTGGAGAACTTTCTGTTCCAGGCTGGGAATTCAGTTGTCCTTCTCCTCTGCTTTTCACCCTCAGACCAATGGGCAGACAGAGAGAACAAACCAGACCTTGGAGTCATATTTGAGATGTTTTATTTCTGCTGATCAGGATGATTGGGTTTCATTTTTGCCCTTGGCCGAATTTGCTTTAAATAATAGAGCTAGTTCTGCCACTTTGATGTCACCTTTTTTTGTAACTTTGGGTTTCATCCTCGATTTTCTTCAGGGCAGGTGGAGCCCTCTGCCTGCCCAGGTGTTGACACTGTGGTGGAGAGAATGCACCAGATCTGGGACCAAGTGGTGGATAAGTTATCTCTCTCCCAGTAAAAGGCCCTGCGGTTTTCCAACCGACATAGGACCATTGGTCCCCAGTTTAAGGTTGGTGATATGG
Source organism: Dendrobates tinctorius (assembly GCF_039654945.1). NCBI lineage: Eukaryota > Metazoa > Chordata > Amphibia > Anura > Dendrobatidae > Dendrobates > Dendrobates tinctorius. The sequence continues at coordinate 1,827,737 of NW_027361862.1, read as the reverse complement.
TGTGGTTATCATCAAAAAATATTGCTATGAAGGTGGCTTCTCCTAAGTTTAAGCCTAGATTTATTGGACCTTACAAGATTGTGGAGATTATTAATCCGGTCTCTTTTCGTTTGGCTCTTCCTGTCACATTTAAAATCCATAATGTGTTCCATAAATCTTTGTTGAAGAGGTTTGTTGAACCTGTTGTTCCGGGGGTGGCACCTCCAGACCCTGTATTGGTTGAAGGTAACATGGAATATGAGGTAGAGAAAGTACTGGATTCCCGTCTGGCTAGACGGAGACTCCAGTATTTGGTTAAGTGGAAGGGTTATGGTCAGGAGGATAATTCCTGGGTCTCTGCCTCTGATATTCATGCCAAAAGATTGGTGCGTGCCTTTCATCGGGCTCACCCTGATCGCCCTGGTGGCGTAGTTGAGGGTTCGGTGACCCCTCCTCGAGGGGGAGGTACTGTTGTGAGTTCATTTTCCCCTTCATTACTGAGGCCTGAGGAACTCCCTCTTCTGGTAAAGAAAGGTAGTGAGCCTGATTATCAAACACCTGAGGCTGATGATGATGACTGGCTGTTTGGAGTTACTGACTGGATATAAGGCTGCCGACGCCCTTCTGCCCTGCGGGTGATTTCTTTGTGGGATCCTTGGAGACCAGTCTGAATTCCTGCTCCTCTAAAGCTAAGTTTGCTGCTCGGCCTTTTGCTTTTGTGCTTTGACTTTGTTTTGCTTTGTTTTTCTGGATTTCTGCCATTCCCTGCTGGGGTGTGCTGAATTCATTTAGCTCTGTCTTCTGAAAATACCTGAGTGCTGATTTAGTTTTTGAAGCCTAGCTGCTTCAGGGCCTTTTTCATATCAGCTTGTTGGCTTTTGTCTTTGATAGGGTTTTGGCAGATTGCAGACAGCAGCCTTCCTGTCCTTTCCTATCTAGGTAGTTTTGGGCCCCGTCTTTGCTCAGTCTATCTTTCTGTCTGTGTTAGTATTTTCATCTTGCTTCACCGTCATTATATGTTGGGGGCTGCCTATTGCTTTGGGGTCTGCTCTGGGGCAGTTTAGATTTCCCCTTTCTTTCTTTACGCCTATGTAATTCTCCGGCTGTGATCGAGGGGTCTAGGGCATCGTAGGAACCCCCCACGGCTACTGCTAGTTGTGTTGATAGGTTCAGGGGTCTGCAATCTGATAGTTGCCAACTTCTCTGGTTTTCTGGACTTAGCTTGTATTTCTGCTTTTGCCTCCTACGGTGACTCATTCATAACAGAATCACCCGCCATACCGCAGATTCTAGTGTACTCAATAGCAGGAAAGAATTGTAAAAAAAAAAAAAAAAAAAGTGTATATTTTTTCCTCTATATCTCTGAGGCCGTAGGGGGAATTTTTTTTTTTCTCTCAATGGAGATAAAGCAATTGTCTGATCGTGTGGAGCAGCTCGCTGCGGAAGTGCGGGGAATTTCCGCCTATCTTGCTCATTCACATGCTGCTGAACCAAAGATTCCTACACCTGATGTATTTTTTGGGGATCGGTCTAAATTTTTAAATTTCAAAAATAATTGTAAATTATTTTTTGCCTTGAAGCCTAACTCGTCAGGGAGCTCCGCGCAGCAGGTTAAAATTGTCATCTCTTTGCTGCGTGGCGATCCCCAGGATTGGGCGTTTTCTTTGAAACCAGATGATCCTATTCTGACTAATGTGAACGCATTCTTTCAAGCTTTGGGGTTGTTGTATGACGAACCTAATGCCATTGATCAGGCTGAAAAGACCCTGCTGGCATTGAGCCAGGGTCGTGATTCTGCAGAATTGTACTGTCAAAAATTCCGAAAGTGGGCAGTACTTACTACCTGGAATGATAATGCCTTGGCTGCTCTCTTTCGGAAGGGGTTGTCGGAAGCCGTAAAAGATACTATGGTGGGATTTCCTGTTCCCTCTGGTCTTGACGATTCTATGTCATTAGCCATTCAGGTTGATCGGCGTTTGCGCGAACGCAAAGCTGCACGAGAGGTTTTTGCCACCTGTTGAACAAATGTCTGAACCTATGCAATGTGATAGAGTTTTTTCCAGAGAGCAGCGTCAGGAGTTCAGAAGGCGTAATAAGTTGTGTTTTTTCTGTGGAGATGCCTCGCATATTATTTCTGTCTGTCCTAAACGAGAGAAACGCTTTGCACACACGTTTTCTGTTGGGGGTGTTCAACCTAAGTTTCTTCTGGCTATTACTCTGATCTGCTCCCTGTCCACATTTTCCGCCAAGGCTTTTGTGGATTCGGGAGCAGCCCTAAACCTAATGGACTTGGATTTTGCTAAACGTTGTGGATTTCCGATGACACCTCTGCAGACGCCTATCCCTTTGAGGGGGATTGATGCTACTCCTTTGGCTAAAAATAAACCCCAGTTTTGGACCCAGGTGGTAATGCGGGTCGCCCCAGACCATCAAGAAAATTGCAGATTTTTGGTGTTGCATAAGCTGCATGATACTATTGTTCTGGGGTTTCCCTGGTTACAGATTCATAATCCAGTTTTTGATTGGAAATCTGTGTCTGTGGTGAGTTGGGGTTGTCAGTGTGCCTTTAGTGAGGCTCCGGTGTTTTCCACCTCTCCTCAGTCGCATGATGTTCCAGATTATTTGGCGGACTTTTATGATGTATTTAGTGAGAATGAGTCTGCGTCTCTGCCTCCTCATAGGAGTTATGACTGTGCAATTGAACTGAGCCCGGGGTGTAAATTTCCCAAGGGTCGGCTCTTCAATTTATCTGTACCCGAGCACGAGGCTATGCGATCCTATATTAAGGAGGCTTTGGAGAAGGGTCATATTAGACCATCCTCTTCACCCTTAGGTGCCGGTTTTTTTTTTGTAGCCAAAAAGGATGGTTCATTAAGGCCTTGTATTGACTATCGTGCCCTCAATAAAATTACTATTAAATATCAGTATCCGTTACCCCTGATTTCTGATCTATTCTCCAGAGTTAAAGGTGCTTGCTGGTTTACCAAGCTTGACCTCAGGGGGGCGTATAATCTTATTCGCATTAAGCATGGGGATGAATGGAAGACGGCGTTTAATACTCCGGAGGGACATTTTGAGTACCTGGTGATGCCTTTTGGGCTCACTAATGCCCCTTCTGTCTTCCAGTGCTTCATGAACGATATTTTCCGAGATTTTGTCGATAAATTTTTGATTATCTATCTGGATGATATTTTGATCTTCTCCAAGGATTGGGATTCTCATGTGGAACATATTCGGACTGTGTTCCGGATCTTGAGGGAGAATTCCCTGTAAGTCAAAGGATCTAAATGCCTTTTTGGAGTACAGAGGATTTCTTTTTTGGGATTTATTTTGTCCCCGTCAACTATTGAAATGGACCCGGCCAAGGTACAGGCCATTCACGAATGGGTTCAGCCCACTTCTTTGAAGGCCCTCCAGAAGTTTTTGGGTTTTGCTAATTTTTATCGGAAATTTATAGCAAAATTTTCTAGTATTGTCAAGCCATTGACTGATTTGACTAAAAAGGGTGCTGATGTGTTGAATTGGTCTCCGGAGGCTGTTTCTTCCTTTCAGGAGCTGAAGCGAAGATTCACCTCCGCCCCGGTTTTGCGGCAACCTGATGTCTCACTTCCATTCCAGGTAGAGGTGGACGCTTCTGAGATTGGTGCAGGAGCTGTTTTGTCCCAAAAGGATCCTGTAACATCTAAAATGAATCCCTGTGCTTTCTTTTCCCGAAAGTTCTCTCCATCTGAACGTAACTATGATGTGGGGAATAGGGAACTGTTGGCCATGAAATGGGCATTTGAGGAGTGGAGACATTGGTTGGAGGGAGCTAAGCATGAAGTCGTGGTCCTCACTGACCACAAGAATTTGATTTACCTAGAGTCGGCTAAGCGCTTGAACCCTTGACAGGCTAGGTGGGCCTTGTTTTTTACACGTTTTGAGTTTGTGGTTTCTTTTCTTCCTGGAACAAAGAATGTCAAGGCAGACGCCCTCTCTAGGAGCTTCTTTGCTGATTCTCCTGTGGTGACCAAGCCTGCTACCATCTTAGGCGAAGGGGTAGTTCTTTCTGCCATCTCGCCCGATTTGAGACGTGCTCTGGAAGAGTTCCAGGAGGACAAACCTGAGCGTTGTCCCAGTGGAAAGTTGTATGTTCCTGACCAGTGGAAGAAGAGAGTGATGTCTGAAGTTCATTGCTCTGCTTTGGCTGGTCATCCAGGTATTTTTGGTACTAGAGATCTTGTGAGTCGGTTTTTTTGGTGGCCCTCCTTGTCTCGTGATGTCAGGAATTTTGTGCAGTCCTGTGGGACGTGCTCCCGGTCTAAATCGTGTTCTCGCTCTAGTGGGTTGTTGATGCCTTTGCCTGTCCCCAAGAGGCCATGGACCCATATTTCAATGGATTTCATCTCTGATATGCCTGTCTCTCAGAGGATGACTGTTATTTGGGTGATTTGTGATAGGTTCTCTAAGATGGTTCATCTTGTACCACTCCCTAAGTTGCCGTCTTCCTCTGAGTTGGTGCCCCTGTTTTTACAACAGGTGGTTCGTTTGCACGGGATTCCTGAGAACATTGTATCTGACAGAGGAGTCCAGTTTGTGTCTAGATTTAGCCAGGCAAAGAGGGCCCATGAACTGGAGGTGCTCCAGCGGGGGGGAATGCCCCCACATCCCGAAGCAGTGAGCCCAGCAGCGTCCAGAGTCCTTAACCCCGGCCAGAGCATTTTCCCGTGATGGAAAAGGACGGGGATTTGGACACGTTTCTGCGAGCCTTTGAGAAAGCCTGCAGACAGTACCAGCTGGATAAGGTCCAATGGGCCAGGTACTTGACCCCAGGGCTGAAAGGTAAAGCTCTGGAGGTGTTTGCTTCTCTCCCGCCAGAAGACGATGACGACTATGATGCCATCAAGCAGGCCCTGATCGCCAAATACCGGCTGACACCTGAGGTATACCGAAAGAAGTTCCGGAGCCTCCAACGTGGCCCACACGATAGCTATAGTGATGTGGTGCAAGGACTCAGGACCCACTTTGACCATTGGATCCATGGACTGTCAGTGGACACCTTTGAGCTGCTACGGGACCTGATGATCAAAGACCAGTTCCTGCATCTCTGCCCAGCTGAGGTCCGACAGTTCATCCTGAACCGCGAACCACCGAATGCGGACAAAGCGGCGCAGATCGCCGACAACTATGAGGCCAACCGGAAGCCAGAGATGCGGAGGCCAGTCACCACCAGCTGGAGAGGGGGTAAGCCTGCAACCAACCCCAGTGCCCCAGCTAGCCGTCCCTCCAGAGGCCCTGTCCCTGTTGCCAACACCAGGCCTACTACTGACAGTCGCCCGTGTTTCAACTGCAATCGGACTGGTCACTTCCGTCACGCCTGTCCGGAAAAGCCGAAGAACCCCCCAGCCAAGGCCTCTGTGCCCAACGCCTCTGTTCTTTTGGTGGGAGGTGTGGTTGGGAGGATTGACGACAACGTTCAACCTGTTCAGATGGGGGCCCGTCTTGCTACAGGCCTCAAGGACACCGGGGCTGAACGAACCCTCATCCGTCCTGGACTGGCGGCCCCTGAAGAGTTTGTTGAGGGGAAAACCCTGACTGTCACCGGGATCGGGGTACCCGCTGTCCCTTGCCAGTGGCCCGGGTATTCCTTGATTGGGGTGCTGGGATCGGGTTGAGGGAAGTGGGAGTGTCTGAAAACCTGCCCAATGATGTTTTATTGAGGACTGACTTGGGGAGGATGGTTGCATACTACGTCCCTGACACCCTTCCCCAACCTGATAATAAGGGTAACGTTAACCCTGGTGATGATGATGATGATGATGGGAAACTGAATGTGTTACCTGCTAATGACGTGATGAGTAATGATGCAACTAACAATCATTCTCTCCCCAGGAATGATGCTGATGGTGGTATTACTGTACCAAAGAAATCTGATAACCATTCTTTTCCTAGGAATGATGATGTATCTGTGCTGACTGAACCTGTTAACCATTTCTTTGAAACGGTAGATGTGTCCACAGGTACCGAAGTGCTCAGCCCCGTCACTCTGCGGAGTGAGACGGCTGAGGAACCCCTGGCAGGAGCAAGCAATGGTGCTCAAGGAAATGGGGAGGTGCATGGGGACCATGAGGAAGGTAATGCCATGCAGCTGACCAGTGCCACCGAGGAAGGTAACTGGCCCATAAGTAGCATGGCTCCTGAAGTGTTGGGGGTGGATGAGGAGGTAGAGCCCATAGCAGCACCGACTGGTGGGTCTGTAGAAATCCCCAGGGAGGCAGCATTCATAGCAGCTGTCACACGCAGTCAGAGTGCCCAGATCGCAGGTAACGCACTGTCTTCTGGACTCTCTTCTGCTACAGGAGAGACTGAACCAGAGGTGAACCCAGAGCAGGTTCCAGAGGGTCCCAGTAAGGTGGGGACCCTGATGTCACTTCTGGCAGCCTCCAGCAAGGAGTTCCAGGCAGCTCTGCACTCAGATGCAAGCCTGGAGAAATTGAGACACCTCGCCGAGACGCCCACCTCCGAGTTTGATAAGGAGAGGGTGTTCTGGAAACGAGGAAGGTTGTACCGGAAGACAGTACCCGGAGATTCCCAAAAGGAGTGGTTGAGGGAAAGACAGCTAGTTGTCCCCCTACAGTTCAGAACTGAGTTGTTGCGGATTGCCTATGAGATTCCACTCGCTGGACACTTGGGGATCAGCAAAACAAAAGGCACAGCTGTCTCAACACTTCTATTGGCCCAAGATGGGGACAGATGTAACATAATACTGCCGCACCTGTAACACCTGTCAAAAAGTGGGTAAGGTGGGGCCTTCTCTTAAGGCTCCCCTTATTCCTTTGCCGGTGATAGAGGAGCCTTTCCAGAGAATCGCGGTGGACATTGTAGGCCCGCTGGCCGTCCCCAGCAGCTCTGGAAAGCAATACATTCTCATCGTGGTAGACTACGCTACCCGGTACCCAGAGGCAGTAGCTCTGTCTTCAACCAGGGCAGATAAGGTGGCTGACGCACTGGTGACCATCTTTTCAAGGGTAGGATTTCCCAGGGAGATGCTTACCGATCAAGGGACCCAATTCATGTCTCGCCTAATGGAGGCTCTCTGTGACAAAATTCAGGTGAAGCACCTGTTATCGAGTGCGTATCACCCACAGACTAATGGTTTGTGTGAACGCTTCAACGTTACCCTCAAACAGATGCTCCGCATGCTGGTTGAGACCCAAGGGCACGACTGGGAGCGGTACCTCCCACACCTGCTGTTCGCTTACAGAGAAGTTCCGCAGGCCTCGACTGGGTTCTCCCCCTTCAAGCTCCTGTATGGCAGGCGAGTCCAGGGACCCCTTGGGTTGATAAGAGAATCCTGGGAAGATGATCCAAACCCCACAGAAGTGTCCATTATGGATTATGTCATGCGCTTCCGTGACAAGATGCAGACCTTGACGCAGTTGGTGCATGACAACATGACGCAGGCTCAGGCTGACCAGAAGCACTGGTACGACCAGCATGCCCGGGAGCGGACCTACCAGGTGGGTCAAAAGGTGTGGGTGCTGGTCCCCGTACCAACGGATAAGCTTCAGGCAGCCTGGGAAGGCCCATACGTCGTCCACCAACAGCTCAACCCGGTAACCTACGTGGTCACGCTTGACCATGCTCGGGGTAGGCGCAAGGCCTTTCACGTCAATATGCTGAAGGAGCACCACGAACGTGAAGCTTGCGTCCTACCGGTCTGCAACCTGCCCGAGGATGGGGAGCAAGATCCCCTCCTGGACATGCTGGCCCAAGCCAAGGCCAATGGGTCCCTTGAGGACATGGAGATAAGTGGTTTGCTAACCGTATCCCAGCGGTCGCAGTTGGGGGAAGCCCTGAAACCCTTCTGGGCCGTGTTCACCAAACGACTTGGGAGGACGGAGTTAGCGGTTCATGAGGTGGACACCGGGAATCACGCCCCACTACGGCGAACACCTTATCGGATCTCTGAGGCAGTGCAACAAGTCATGCGCCAAGAGATCGATGAGATGTTAAGGCAGGGGGTTATTCTACGGTCAAAAAGCGAGTGGGCCTCACCGGTAGTCCTCGTGCCTAAAAAGGATCGAAACACCCGGTTCTGCGTGGACTACAGGGGGCTTAACGCCATCACAACCTCTGATGCCCACCCGATGCCGCGCATCGAGGATCTGCTTGAGCGGTTGGCGAAAGCAAGGTACATATCCATCATGGATTTGAGTTGGGGATACTGGCAGATCCCCCTGAGCCCTGAGGCGCAGGAGAAATCCACCTTTATCACCCCCTTTGGACTGTACGAGTCCACAGTCATGCCCTTCGGCATGAAAAATGCCCCTGCCACTTTCCAGCGGAAGGTCAACCACCTGCTTTGGGGACTGGAGGAGTACGCAGTGGCGTACTTAGACGACATCGCCATCTTCAGTTCCACCTGGGAGGAACACCTTCAGCATCTCCAGGAGGTGCTCAAGCATCTTCACCAAGCAGGCCTGACTATCAAGCCGGGAAAGTGCCAGACGGGCATGAGCGAGGTCCACTACCTGGGGCACCGGGTAGGCGGGGGTTCCATGAGTCCGGAGCCAGAAAAGGTGGACGCAATCGCATCCTGGCCCACCCCCAGGACCAAGAAACAGGTGAAGTCCTTCTTGGACACTGCAGGGTACTATAGGCGGTTCGTGCAGGACTATAGCGCCGTTGCAAAACCCTTGACCGACCTTACCAAGCAGAGGCTACCCCAAACAGTCAACTGGACAGATGACTGTGAGGTCGCCTTCCAAGCTTTGAAAGGAGCCCTGTGCAGCTCTCCAGTTTTGAGAGCAGTCGACAGCAGTCGCCCGTTTCTGGTACAGACCGACGCCAGCGAGTTTGGTCTCGGTGCTGTGCTCAGCCGGGTCAACTCGGGGAACGAGGAGCACTCCGTGTTGTACCTGAGCCGGACACTTTTGCCGAGGGAAGTGGCAAACTCCACAATCGAGAAGGAGTGTCTGGCCATGGTGTGGGCACTGCAACGTTTGCAGCACTACCTGTACGGGTGCACCTTCACGGTGGTAACCGACCACAACCCTCTGGCTGGTTGCACACAGTGTCCGGAACCAATGGAAGGTTGCTCCGCTGGAGCCTTGCCCTTCAACAGTACGATTTTACGGTACAACACAAAAAGGGCAGTGAACATGGTAATGCCGATGGGTTGTCCTGCCGGCGTGAACCCGCTGAGGTGCGCATGGCCGATTACCGAGAGGTAATGCCTCCATAGTGCCCTCTAAAAGAGGGAGGTGTAATGTAAAATGTCTGTAAGGTAGAACTTTCTAGAATCTCCCATTGCTACACACTGAGGAGACCAGCCTGTCACATAGCTGCAGCCTTCCCCCTTGCCCCTCCTTAGCAGATGTGTGTGTACAGCTCTCTGCCGGCACCTGAAACCTGATACCGGGCATTTCCTCTCGAAGCCTTCTCACTTCCCCCTCCCTGCAACCAGGAACGAAAGTCTTTTGTTCCCTGGACATGTGGCCTGAATATAGGTATAGGATATATTAAAAGACGCTCTAACGGGCACTTCCCTCATGCCAGAGATATAATAACCATATTGCTGCGTAGGCAACAAACCCAGCGCTCTACCCTCTAAGTTGCAATGTTCTAACACCCCCAGAAGCTGAGATATGGATTGCTCCCAAACGGAGTGTCCTAAGTATGGCATGTCTGATGTTGTTCTATTACATTCGATGAGCTACAACCTATGAGGCCCTCAGTGTGTTGATACGAGCTTCCCTCGTTGAGATATGGTTATCATAAGTTTTTTAGTTAATTGGCAACTTGGAAAAAGGGGGGATGAACTTCTGCAGACTGCCCCTTTCGTGATGTCTCAGACCCTGGGCTATAAGGCACCCCTCCCTTACAATGAGTCAGTTGGAGCTACAGCGTCCGTGCTGACCAGAACCCAGATGAGTGGAGACGTGTGGCTCCGCCTTCTCTCCCCAACCACATGGTCTGCCTGATACCGACTAAGCACATGTGAGTGTTACCTTCTGCCTTTTTTAATCCCTTTATGTTATATTTGTATTGTACATATTTGATGCCTCAACTTTATAGAAACTTTTATCTGTAATCACTGCCCATTTGGGAAATAAATGATAAAATTATTCAGTCTGCCTTCATGCTCTAAGAAACGAACTATGCGCCTTTTTTAGATAATTACGCTACTGTTCGGGTTGGCTTTGAACCCCTCCATTAATTCTATAACTTAAGTGGAGAAATCAGGAGCTGGTGGCAGCGTGGTGTGTGCAGTTGGTTAGGCTGGTTGGCAGTCCAGAAGGGTCTTATATTGCTGAATGAGTGGTTGAGGCCACATCATTGATAATTCCCTTACTGCAGCAGTCTGATTGGCCGTGCACAACAAGCAGCCCGTCCGTCGACTAGTTATCCTAGGTGCAGTTCCCTGACTGACCTGAGGGTAAGGGGGGCACCAGAGAGCGCATACATAAATCCCCGCAGTTCTTGGAAGGTTGTTAGCAGTGGTGGGGCATCCAAAATACCCCCCTGCGGTAAATTGTTAGAGCGAGGTTAGCTTGCTGTGTTTTGATCACATGGTGACAGTGGTGGGATAACTAAGATAAGCCCCCACTGTGCCTGTGATAATCGTGTGCCGGCAGTGAGTCGCATCCCTCCGTCCGCTGACAAACCCGTGTCAGTGGTGGGATCGTGACGTATTAGTGGCACCGGCCGTGCTGTTTGACACACACACTCTTGGCATTTCTCTTGATGAGCTTCAAGAGGTAGTCAATGGAAATGGTTTTCACTTCACAAGTGTGCCCTGTCAGGTTTAATAAGTGGGATTTCTTGCCTTAAAATTGGGGTTGGGATCATCAGTTGTGTTGTGCAGAAGTCTGGTGGATACACAGCTGATAGTCCTACTGAATAGACTGTTAGAATTTGTATTATGGCAAGAAAAAAGCCGCTGAGTAAAGAAAAACAAGTGGCCATCATTACTTTAAGAAATGAAGGTCAGTCAGTCCGAATGGACATTAGACCAGTGGAAATCTGTGCTTTGGTCTGATGAGTCCACATTTGAGATCTTTGGTTCCAACCACCGTGTCTTTGTGCGATGCAGAATAGGTGAACGGATGGACTCTACATGCCTGGTTCCCACCGTGAAGCATGGAGGAGGAGGTGAGATGGTGTGGGGGGCTTGGCTGGTGACACTGTTGGGGATTTATTCAAAACTGAAGGCATACTGAACCAGCATGGCTACCACAGCATCTTACAGCGGCATGCTATTCCATCCGGTTTGTGTTTAGTTGGACCATCAATTATTTTTCAACAGGACAATGACCCCAAACACACCTCCAGGCTGTGTAAGGGCTATGTGACCAAGAAGGAGAGTGATGGGGTGCTACGCCAGATGACCTGACCTCCACAGTCACCAGACCTGAACCCAATCGAGATGGTTTGGGGTGAGCTGGACCGCAGAGTGAAGGCAAAAGGGCCAACAAGTGCTAAGCATCTCTGGGAACTGCTTCAAGACTGTTGGAAGACAATTTCCGGTGACTACCTCTTGAAGCTCATCAAGAGAATGCCAAGAGTGTGCAAAGCGGTAATCAAAGCAAAAGGTGGCTACTCTGAAGAATCTAGAATATAAGACATATTTTCAGTTGTTTCACACTTTTTCGTTAATTATATAATTCCACATGTGCTAATTCATAGTTTTGATGCCTTCAGAGTGAATCTACAATTTTCATAGTCAGGAAAATAACGAAAACTCTTTGAATGAGAAGGTGTGTCCAAACTTTTGGTCTGTACTGTATACCAGCAATTTTAGTCATACCCACTGACTAGCTTAGTTTAGTATAAGTTATTGTTAACATACCATATATACATGTATAGTGTGTAATATATACATACATAACATTTTATTGTTTATTAAATAAAGCAATGTGGAAAGAACAGGAATGTACTTGGCTCAGTCGAATACAGTTTCAATAGAATTAAGGTTGAAATGGGGGGGGCGCCAAACTGATCCTTTGCCCCGGGTGCAGGAAAAGCTAGATACACCTCTGGACAAGACCTTCCGTATATAAATCCAAGGTTCAAAAAAACGAGCGCCAAGTGGTCAGACGACACATGTCAGAGTTCAAAGTTACTAAATGGTTAATACGTTATTGTTTTTATAATATTTATACTGATTGTTTAGAATTGTCATTTAAATAACATGTCCATTTTGGCTTCCAGGTTTTCAAAAGAAAAATAAAGATAAGGATGATGAAGAAATAAATTACCAATAAAAGGGAGAGCGTCCTGCGTGAACCTCAAAAAAGGGAGGCTCTGCTGACATCAAAGGCCAGTGTCTAACCGTGGAGCTGTTGGACTATAACACAAATTACCTTCAAAGATTAAGGGTTAGACTTTTGTTGCAATAAACCATTTAAAAAAAAAAAAAACTTTGATAATTTATAAAGAGATTAAACAAACTTTTATTATTAAAAATTAATATTATTATTATTATTATATATTTCTATAGCCCCATTGGTTCCATGGTGCTGCACATGAGAAGGGGTTACATACAAATTACAGATATCACTTACAGTAAGGTAACAATCACAGACTGATACACAGGAGAGAGAGGACCCTGCCCTTGGGGGCTTACATGATACAGGATGGTGGAGAAGGAGACAGTAGGTCGGGGGTTGCAGCAATTCCAGTGTTGGTTGAGGTGATATCTCCAGTAGTGGTGAGGAGGAGCCATTATTCACCCGGATTGGTTGCTGCTCTCGCTCTTTTCTGTGGAGGAGCCATTATTCACCCGGATTGGATGCTGCTCTCGCTCTTTTCCATGGAGGAGCCATTATTCACCCGGATTGGATGCTGCTCTCGCTCTTTTCCATGGAGGGGCCATTATTCACCCGGATTGGTTGCTGCTCTCACTCTTTTCCATGGAGGGGCCATTGTTCACCGGGATTGGATGCTGCTCTCGCTCTTTTCCATGGAGGAGCCATTATTCACCCGGATTGGATGCTGCTCTCGCTCTTTTCCGTGGAGGAGCCATTATTCACCCGGATTGGATGCTGCTCTCGCTCTTTTCCGTGGAGGAGCCATTATTCACCCGGATTGGATGCTGCTCTCGCTCTTTTCCGTGGAGGGGCCATTATTGACCCGGATTGGATACTGCTCTTGCTCTTTTCCGTGGAGGGGCCATTATTCACCCGGATTGGATGCTGCTCTCGCTTTTTTCCGTGGAGGGGCCATTATTCACCCGGATTGGATGCTGCTCTCGCTCTTTTCCTTGGAGGAGCCATTATTGACCCGGATTGGATACTGCTCTTGCTCTTTTCCGTGGAGGGGCCATTATTCACCCGGATTGGATGCTGCTCTCGCTCTTTTCCGTGGAGGGGCCATTATTCACCCGGATTGGATGCTGCTCTCGCTCTTTTCCGTGGAGGGGCCATTATTCACCCGGATTGGATGCTGCTCTCGCTCTTTTCCGTGGAAGAGCCATTATTCACCCGGATTGGATGCTGCTCTCGCTCTTTTCCAAGGAGGAGCCATTATTCACCCGGATTGGATGCTGCTCTCACTCTTTTCCGTGGAGGAGCCATTATTCACCCGGATTGGATGCTGCTCTCGCTCTTTTCCATGAAGAAGCCATTGTTCACCCGGATTGGTTGCTGCTCTCGCTCTTTCCCATGGAGGAGCCATTATTCACCCGGATTGGATGCTGCTCTCGCTCTTTTCCGTGGAGGAGCCATTATTCACGCGGATTGGATGCTGCTCTCGCTCTTTTCCATAGAGGAGCCATTATTCACCCGGATTGGATCCTGCTCTCGCTCTTTTCCATGGAGGAGCCATTATTCACCCGGATTGGATGCTGCTCTCGCTCTTTTCCGTGGAGGAGCCATTATTCACCCGGATTGGATGCTGCTCTCGCTCTTTTCCATGGAGGAGTCATTATTCACCAGGATTGGATGCTGCTCTCGCTCTTTTCCGTGGAGGAGCCATTATTCATCCGGATTGGATGGTGCTCTCGCTCTTTCCCATGGAGGAGCCATTATTCACCCGGATTGGTTGCTGCTCTCGCTCTTTTCCATGAAGAAGCCATTATTCATCCGGATTGGATGCTGCTCTCGCTCTTTCCCATGGAGGAGCCATTATTCACCAGGATTGGATGCTGCTCTCGCTCTTTTCCGTGGAGGAGCCATTATTCACGCGGATTGGATGCTGCTCTCGCTCTTTTCCATAGAGGAGCCATTATTCACCCGGATTGGATGCTGCTCTCGCTCTTTTCCATGGAGGAGCCATTATTCACCCGGATTGGATGCTGCTCTCGCTCTTTTCTGTGGAGGAGCTATTATTCACCCGGATTGGATGCTGTTCTCGCTCTTTTCCGTGGAGGAGCCATTATTCAACCGGATTGGATGCTGCTCTCGCACTTTTCCTTGGAGGGGCCATTATTCACCCGGATTGGATGCTGCTCTCGCTCTTTTCCGTGGAAGAGCCATTATTCACCCGGATTGGATGCGGCTCTCGCTCTTTTCCATGGAGGAGCCATTATTCACCCGGATTGGAAGCTGCTCTCGCTCTTTTCCATGGAGGAGCCATTATTCACCCGGATTGGATGCTGCTCTCGCTCTTTTCCGTGGAGGGGACATTATTCACCCGGATTGGATGCTGCTCTCGCTCTTTTCCGTGGAGGGGCCATTATTCACCCGGATTGGATGCTGCTCTCGCTCTTTTCCGTGGAGGGGCCATTATTCACCCGGATTGGATGCTGCTCTCGCTCTTTTCCATGGAGGAGCCATTATTCACCCGGATTGGATGCTGCTCTCGCGCTTCTCCGTGGAGGAACCATTATTCACCCGGATTGGATGCTGCTCTCGCTCTTTTCCATGGAGGAGCCATTATTCACCCGGATTGGATGCTGCTCTCGCTCTTTTCCGTGGAGGGGCCATTATTCACCCGGATTGGATGCTGCTCTCGCTCTTTTCCATGGAGGAGCCATTATTCACCCGGATTGGATGCTGCTCTCGCTCTTCTACATGGAGGAGCCATTATTCACCCGGATTGGATGCTGCTCTCGTTCTTTTCCATGGAGGAGCCATTATTCACCCGGATTGGATGCTGCTCTCGCTCTTTTCCATGGAGGAGCCATTATTCACCCGGATTGGATGCGGCTCTCGCTCTTTTCCATGGAGGAGCCATTATTCACCCGGATTGGAAGCTGCTCTCGCTCTTTTCCATGGAGGAGCCATTATTCACCCGGATTGGTTGCTGCTCTCGCTCTTTTCCATGGAGGAGCCATTATTCACCCGGATTGGTTGCTGCTCTCGCTCTTTTCCATGGAGGATCCATTATTCACCCGGATTGGATGCTGGTCTCGCTATTTTCCATGGAGTAGTCATTATTCACCCGGATTGGATGCTGCTCTCGCTCTTTTCCATGGAGGAGCCATTATTCACCCGGATTGGATGCTGCTCTCGCTCTTTTCCATGGAGGAGCCATTATTCACCCGGATTGGTTGCTGCTCTCGCTCTTTTCCGTGGAGGAGCCATTATTCACCCGGATTGGTTGCTGCTCTCGCTATTTTCCATGGAGTAGTCATTATTTACCCGGATTGGATGCTGGTCTCGCTATTTTCCATGGAGTAGTCATTATTCACCCGGATTGGATGCTGCTCTCGCTCTTTTCCATGGAGGATCCATTATTCACCCGGATTGGATGCTGGTCTCGCTATTTTCCATGGAGTAGTCATTATTCACCCGGATTGGATGCTGCTCTCGCTCTTTTCCATGGAGGAGCCATTATTCACCCGGATTGGATGCTGCTCTCGCTCTTTTCCATGGAGGAGCCATTATTCACCCGGATTGGTTGCTGCTCTCGCTCTTTTCCGTGGAGGAGCCATTATTCACCCGGATTGGTTGCTGCTCTCGCTCTTTTCCATGGAGGATCCATTATTCACCCGGATTGGATGCTGGTCTCGCTATTTTCCATGGAGTAGTCATTATTTACCCGGATTGGATGCTGCTCTCGCTCTTTTCCATGGAGGTGCCATTACTCACCCGGATTGGATGCTGCTCTCGCTCTTTTCCGTGGAGGGGCCATTATTCACCCAGATTGGATGATGCTCTCGCTCTTTTCCGTGGAGGAGCCATTATTCACCCGGATTGGATGCTGCTCTCGCTCTTTTTCGTGGAGGAGCCATTATTCATCCGGATTGGATGCTGCTCTCGCTCTTTTCCATGGAGGAGCCATTATTCACCCGGATTGGTTGCTGCTCTCGCTCTCTTCCATGGAGGAGCCATTATTCACCCGGATTGGATGCTGCTCTCGCTCTTTTCCGTGGAGGAGCCATTATTCATCCGGATTGGATGCTGCTCTCGCTCTTTTCCATGGAGGAGCCATTATTCACCCGGATTGGATGCTGCTCTCGCTCTCTTCCATGGAGGAGCCATTATTCACCGGGATTGGTTGCTGCTCTCGCTCTTTTCCAAGGAGGAGCCATTATTCACCGGGATTGGATGCTGCTCTCGCTCTTTTCCATGGAGGAGCCATTATTCACCCGGATTGGTTGCTGCTCTCGCTCTTTTCCATGGAGGAGCCATTATTCACCCGGATTGGTTGCTGCTCTCGCTCTCTTCCATGGAGGAGCCATTATTCACCCGGATTGGATGCTGCTCTCGCTCTTTTCCGTGGAGGAGCCATTATTCATCCGGATTGGATGCTGCTCTCGCTCTTTTCCATGGAGGAGCCATTATTCACCCGGATTGGATGCTGCTCTCGCTCTCTTCCATGGAGGAGCTATTATTCACCCGGATTGGTTGCTGCTCTCGCTCTATCCAAGGAGGAGCCATTATTCACCCGGATTGGATGCTGCTCTCGCTCTTTTCCATCAAGGAGCCATTATTCACCAGGATTGGTTGCTGCTCTCGCTCTTTTCCATCAAGGAGCCATTATTCACCCGGATTGGTTGCTGCTCTCGCTCTTTTCCATCAAGGAGCCATTATTCACCAGGATTGGTTGCTGCTCTCGCTCTTTTCCATCAAGGAGCCATTATTCACCCGGATTGGATGCTGCTCTCGCTCTTTTCCATGGAGGAGCCATTATTCACCCGGATTGGTTGCTGCTCTCGCTCTTTTCCATCAAGGAGCCATTATTCACCAGGATTGGATGCTGCTCTCGCGCTTTTCCATGAAGGAGCCATTATTCACCCGGATTGGATGCTGCTCTCGCTCTCTTCCATGGAGGAGCCATTATTCACCCGGATTGGATGCTGCTCTCGCTCTCTTCCATGGAGGAGCTATTATTCACCCGGATTGGTTGCTGCTCTCGCTCTTTTCCGTGGAGGAGCCATTATTCACCCGGATTGGATGCTGCTCTCGCTCTTTTCCGTGGAGGAGCCATTATTCACCCGGATTGGATGCTGCTCTCGCTCTTTTCCGTGGAGGAGCCATTATTCACCAGGATTGGATGCTGCTCTCGCGCTTTTCCATGAAGGAGCCATTATTCACCCGGATTGGATGCTGCTCTCGCTCTTTTCCGTGGAGGAGCCATTATTCACCAGGATTGGATGCTGCTCTCGCGCTTTTCCATGAAGGGGCCATTATTCACCCGGATTGGTTGCTGCTCTCGCTCTTTTCCATGGAGGAGCCATTATTCACCCGGATTGGTTGCTGCTCTCGCTCTTTTCCGTGGAAGAGCCATTATTCACCCGGATTGGATGCTGCTCTCGCTCTTTTCCATGGAGGAGCCATTATTCACCCGGATTGGTTGCTGCTCTCGCTCTTTTCCGTGGAAGAGCCATTATTCACCCGGATTGGATGCTGCTCTCGCTCTTTTCCGTGGAGGAGCCATTATTCACCCGGATTGGATGCTGCTCTCGCTCTTTTCCGTGGAGGAGCCATTATTCACCCGGATTGGATGCTGCTCTCGCTCTTTTCCACGGAGGAGCCATTATTCACCCGGATTGGATGCTGCTCTCGCTCTTCTCCGTGGAGGAGCCATTATTCACCCGGATTGGATGCTGCTCTCGCTCTTTTCTGTGGAGGAGCCATTATTCACCCTGACTGGTAGCTGCTCTCGCTCTTTCCGTGGAGGAGCCATTATTCACCCGGATTGGATGCCGCTCTCGCTCTTTTCCATGGAGGAGCCATTATTCACCCGGAATGGTAGCTGCTATCGCTCTTTTCCGTGGAGGAGCCATTATTCACCCGGATTGGATGCTGCTCTCGCTCTTTTCCATGGAGGAGCCATTATTCACCCGGATTGGATGCTGCTCTCGCTCTTTTCCATGGAGGAGCCATTATTCACCAGGATTGGATGCTGCTCTCGCTCTTTTCTGTGGAGGAGCCATTATTCACCCGGATTGGATGCTGTTCTCGCTCTTTTCCGTGGAGGAGCCATTATTGACCCGGATTGGATGCTGCTCTCGCTCTTTTCCATGGAGGAACCATTATTCACCTGGATTGGTTGCTGCTCTCGCTCTTTTCCATGGAGGAGCCATTATTCACCCGGATTGGATGCTGCTCTCGCTCTTTTCCATAGAGGAGCCATTATTCACCCGGATTGGTTGCTGCTCTCGCTCTTTTCCATGGAGGGGCCATTGTTCACCGGGATTGGATGCTGCTCTCGCTCTTTTCCATGGAGGAGCCATTATTCACCCGGATTGGTTGCTGCTCTCGCTCTTTTCCATGGAGGAGCCATTATTCACCCGGATTGGATGCTACTCTCGCTCTTTTCCATAGAGGAGCCATTATTCACCCGGATTGGTTGCTGCTCTCGCTCTTTTCCATGGAGGGGCCATTGTTCACCGGGATTGGATGCTGCTCTCGCTCTTTTCCATGGAGGAGCCATTATTCACCCGGATTGGATGCTGCTCTCGCTCTTTTCCATGGAGGAACCATTATTCACCCGGATTGGTTGCTGCTCTCGCTCTTTTCCATGGAGGAGCCATTATTCACCCGGATTGGATGCTGCTCTCGCTCTTTTCCATAGAGGAGCCATTATTCACCCGGATTGGTTGCTGCTCTCGCTCTTTTCCATGGAGGGGCCATTGTTCACCGGGATTGGATGCTGCTCTCGCTCTTTTCCATGGAGGAGCCATTATTCACCCGGATTGGATGCTGCTCTCGCTCTTTTCCATGGAGGAACCATTATTCACCCGGATTGGTTGCTGCTCTCGCTCTTTTCCATGGAGGAGCCATTATTCACCCGGATTGGTTGCTGCTCTCGCTCTTTTCCATGGAGGAACCATTATTCACCCGGATTGGTTGCTGCTCTCGCTCTTTTCCATGGAGGAGCCATTATTCACCCGGATTGGATGCTACTCTCGCTCTTTTCCATAGAGGAGCCATTATTCACCCGGATTGGTTGCTGCTCTCGCTCTTTTCCATGGAGGGGCCATTGTTCACCGGGATTGGATGCTGCTCTCGCTCTTTTCCATGGAGGAACCATTATTCACCCGGATTGGATGCTGCTCTCGCTCTTTTCCATGGAGGAGCCATTATTCACCCGGATTGGATGCTGCTCTCACTCTTTTCCATGGAGGGGCCATTGTTCACCGGGATTGGATGCTGCTCTCGCTCTTTTCCATGGAGGAACCATTATTCACCCGGATTGGTTGCTGCTCTCACTCTTTTCCATGGAGGGGCCATTGTTCACCCGGATTGGATGCTGCTCTCGCTCTTTTCCATGGAGAGGCCATTGTTCACCCGGATTGGATGCTGCTCTCGCTCTTTTCCATGGAGGGGCCATTATTCACCGGGATTGGATGCTGCTCTCGCTCTTTTCCATGGAGGAACCATTTTTCACCCGGATTGGTTGCTGCTCTCGCTCTTTTCCATGGAGGAGCCATTATTCACCCGGATTGGATGCTGCTCTCGCTCTTTTCCATAGAGGAGCCATTATTCTTTCGGATTGGTTGCTGCTCTCGCTCTTTTCCATAGAGGAGCCATTATTCACCCGGATTGGATGCTGCTCTCGCTCTTTTCCATAGAGGAGCCATAATTCTTTCGGATTGGATGCTGCTCTCGCTCTTTTCCATGGAGGAGCCATTATTCACCCGGAATGGTTGCTGCTCTCGCTCTTTTCCATGGAGGAGCCATTATTCACCCGGATTGGTTGCTGCTCTCGCTCTTTTCCATGGAGGGGCCATTATTCACCGGGATTGGATGCTGCTCTCGCTCTTTTCCATGGAGGAGCCATTATTCACCCAGATTGGTTGCTGATCTCGCTCTTTTCCATGGAGGAGCCATTATTCACCCGGATTGGATGCTGCTCTCGCTCTTTTTCATAGAGGAGCCATTATTCACCCGGATTGGTTGCTGCTCTCGCTCTTTTCCATGGAGGGGCCATTGTTCACCGGGATTGGATGCTGCTCTCGTTCTTTTCCATGGAGGAGCCATTATTCACCCGGATTGGATGCTGCTCTCGCTCTTTTCCATGGAGGGGCCATTGTTCACCGGGATTGGATGCTGCTCTCGCTCTTTTCCATGGAGGAACCATTATTCACCCGGATTGGTTGCTGCTCTCACTCTTTTCCATGGAGGGGCCATTGTTCACCGGGATTGGATGCTGCTCTCGCTCTTTTCCATGGAGGAGCCATTATTCACCCGGAATGGTTGCTGCTCTCGCTCTTTTCCATGGAGGGGCCATTGTTCACCGGGATTGGATGCTGCTCTCGCTCTTTTCCATGGAGGAACCATTATTCACCCGGATTGGTTGCTGCTCTCACTCTTTTCCATGGAGGGGCCATTGTTCACCGGGATTGGATGCTGCTCTCGCTCTTTTCCATGGAGGAGCCATTATTCACCCGGATTGGATGCTGCTCTCGCTCTTTTCCATAGAGGAGCCATTATTCACCCGGATTGGTTGCTGCTCTCGCTCTTTTCCATGGAGGAGCCATTGTTCACCGGGATTGGATGCTGCTCTCGCTCTTTTCCATGGAGGAGCCATTATTCACCCGGATTGGATGCTGCTCTCGCTCTTTTCCATGGAGGAGCCATTATTCACCCGGATTGGATGCTGCTCTCGCTCTTTTCTGTGGAGGAGCCATTATTCACCCGGATTGGATGCTGCTCTCGCTCTTTTCCATGGAGGAGCCATTATTCACCCGGATTGGTTGCTGCTCTCGCTCTTTTCCATGGAGGAGCCATTATTCACCCGGATTGGATGCTGCTCTCGCTCTTTTCCATGGAGGAGCCATTATTCACCCGGATTGGATGCTGCTCTCGCTCTTTTCTGTGGAGGAGCCATTATTCACCCGGATTGGATGCTGCTCTCGCTCTTTTCCGTGGAGGAGCCATTATTCACCCGGATTGGATGCTGCTCTCGCTCTTTTCCATGGAGGAGCCATTATTCACCCGGATTGGATGCTGCTCTCGCTCTTTTCCATGGAGGAGCCATTATTCACCCGGATTGGATGCTGCTCTCGCTCTTTTCCATGGAGGAGCCATTATTCACCCGGATTGGATGCTGCTCTCGCTCTTTTCCATGGAGGAACCATTATTCACCCGGATTGGATGCTGCTCTCGCTCTTTTCCATGGAGGAACCATCTTTGTCTATTTCACCAGGCTTATTAGCTGAAGTATCCAAACCAATTTTGTTTTTGTTTTTAGTTTTCTCTTCATTAAGTTTGTTAATTTGTGACCTGATATTTTCTAAATGTTTCCTTCCTTCTGATAAGGTTTGGGAATGATTTAAAATGTCTCCATTGGCCGTTGTAGAACATGCCTTGGGAGTCCTCAAAGTAATTTCAGCACTAGCTACTTGTTTAGTGATAGGATGTTTTTTCAATAGTTTTTGTTCTACTCAGTCCATTATTTCTACTTGGAGTTGCCTCATTTGTGGTTTTAGGGTCATTTGTCATTTTCTTTTTCTTTTTATAATCATCTCTATCTCAAATTCAAATTCAAAGAAGCTTTATTGGCAGGACTAAATACACATTATTTTTGCCAAAGCAAGTGTACAAAAGGGAATAGGGATAGGGACTGTAGGGATGTGGGGAAGGGGCTGTAGGAAAGGTGGGTGGGGCCAGATCCAGGATGGGGCTATCGAAGTCCATGGCATAGGGAAGGTGGATGAGAGGATGGGGTAGATCCAGGATGGGGCCATAGAAGTCCATGGCATAGGGAAAGTGGATGAGAGGATGGGGCATATCCAGAATGGGGCTATAGAAGTCCATGGCATAGGGAAGGTGGATGGGGGGATGAGGCAGATCCAGGATGGGGCTATAGAAGTCCATGGCATAGGGAAGGTGGATGGGGGGATGGGGCAGATCCAGGATGGGGCTATAGAAGTCCATGGCATAGGGAAGGTGGATGGGGGGATGGGGCATATCCAGGATAGGGCTATAGAAGTCCATGGCATAGGGAAGGGGGATGGGGGGCATGGGGCAGATCCAGGGTAGGGCTATAGAAGTCCATGGCATAGGGAAGGTGGATGGGGGGATGGGGACAGATCAAGGATGGATCTATAGAAGTTCATGGCATAGGGAAGGTGGATGGGGGGAATGGGGCAGATCCAGGGTGGGGGCTATAGAAGTCCATGGCATAGGGAAGGTGGATGAGGGTATGGGGCAGATCTAGGGTGTGGGCTATAGAAGTCCATAGCATAGGGAAGGTGGATGGGGGGATGGGGCAGAAACAGGGTAGGGCTATAGAAGTCCATGGCATAGGGAAGGGGAATGGGGGGCATGGGGCAGATCCAGGGTAGGGCTATAGAAGTCCATGGCATAGGGAAGGTGGATGGGGAGATGGGGCAGATCAAGGATGGGGCTATAGAAGTCCATGGCATAGGGAAGGTGGATGGGGGGGATGGGGCAGATCCAGGGTGGGGGCTACAGAAGTCCATGGCATAGGGAATGTGGATGGGGCAGATCTAGGGTGGGGGCCATAGAAGTCCATGGCATAGGGAAGGTGGATGAGGGGATGGAGCAGATTCAGGGTAGGGGCTATAGAAGTCCATGGCATAGGGAAGGCGGATGGGAGGATGTGGCAGATCCAGGGTGGGGTCTATATAACTCCATGGCATAGGGAAGGTGGATGGGGGGATGGGGCAGATCCAGGATGGGGCTATATAAGTCCATGGCATAGGGAAGGTGGATGGGGGGATGGGGAAGATCCAGGATGGGGCTATAGAAGTCCATGGCATAGGGAAGGTGGATGAGGGGATGGGGCAGATCCAGGGAGGGGGCTATAGAAGTCCATGGCATAGGGAAGGTGGATGGGGGGATGGGGCATATCCATGGTGGGGCTATAGAAGTCCATGGCATAGGGAAGGTGGATGGGGGGCATGGGGCAGATCCAGGGTGGGGCTATAGAAGTTCATAGAATATGGAAGGTGGAAGGGGGGATGGGGGCAGATCCAGGATGGGACTATAGAAGTCCAAGGTATAGGGAAGGTGGATGGGGGGGATGGGGGCAGATCCAGGGTGGGGCTATAGAAGTCCATGGCATAGGGAAGGTGGATGGGGGGCATGGGGCAGATCCAGGGTGGGGCTATAGAAGTTCATAGAATATGGAAGGTGGAAGGGGGGATGGGGGCAGATCCAGGATGGGACTATAGAAGTCCAAGGTATAGGGAAGGTGGATGGGGGGGATGGGGGCAGATCCAGGGTGGGGCTATAGAAGTCCATGGAATATGGAAGGTGGATGGGGGCAGATCCAGGGTGGGGCTATAGAAGTCCATGGCATAGGGAAGGTGGATGAGAGGATGGGGTAGATCCAGGATGGGGCCATAGAAGTCCATGGCATAGGGAAGGTGGATGGGGGGATGGGGCATATCCAGGATGGGGCTATAGAAGTCCATGGCATAGGGAAGGTGGATGGGGCATATCCAGGATGGGGCTATAGAAGTCCATGGCATAGGGAAGGTGGATGAGGGGATGGGGCAGATCTAGGGTGGGGGCCATAGAAGTCCACGGCATAGGGAAGGTGGATGAGGGGATGGAGCAGATTCAGGGTAGGGGCTATAGAAGTCCATGGCATAGGGAAGGCGGATGGGGGGATGTGGCAGATCCAGGGTGGGGGCTATATAAGTCCATGGCATAGGGAAGGTGGATGGGGGGATGGGGCAGATCCAGGGTGGGACTATAGAAGTCCAAGGTATAGGGAAGGTGGATGGGGGGATGGGGGCAGATCCAGGGTGGGGCTATAGAAGTCCATGGAATATGGAAGGTGGATGGGGGCAGATCCAGGGTGGGGCTATAGAAGTCCATGGCATAGGGAAGGTGGATGAGAGGATGGGGTAGATCCAGGATGGGGCCATAGAAGTCCATGGCATAGGGAAGGTGGATGGGGGGATGGGGCATATCCAGGATGGGGCTATAGAAGTCCATGGCATAGGGAAGGTGGATGGGGGGATGGGGCATATCCAGGATGGGGCTATAGAAGTCCATGGCATAGGGAAGGTGGATGGGGGGATGGGGCAGATCCAGGATGGGGCTATAGAAGTCCATGGCATAGGGAAGGTGGATGGGGGGATGGGGCAGATCCAGGATGGGGCTATAGAAGTCCATGGCATAGGGAAGGTGGATGGGGGGATGGGGGCAGATCCATGATGGGGCTATAGAAGTCCATGGCATAGGGAAGGTGGATGGGGGGATGGGGCATATCCAGGATGGGGCTATAGAAGTCCATGGCATAGTGAAGGTGGATGGGGGGATGGGGCAGATCCAGGGTGGGGCTATAGAAGTCCATGGCATAGGGAAGGTGGATGGGGGGATGGGGGCAGATCCATGATGGGGCTATAGAAGTCCATGGCATAGGGAAGGTGGATGGGGGGATGGGGCAGATCCAGGGCGGGGGCTATAGAAGTCCATGGCATAGGGAAGGGGGATGGGGGGCATGGGGCAGATCCAGGGTGGGGCTATAGAAGTCCATGGCATAGGGAAGGTGGATGGGGGGATGGGGGCAGATCCATGATGGGGCTATAGAAGTCCATGGCATAGGGAAGGTGGATGGGGGGATGGGGCAGATCCAGGGCAGGGACTATAGAAGTCCATGGCATAGGGAAGGTGGATGGGGGGATGGGGGCAGATCCATGATGGGGCTATAGACGTCCAAGGCATAGGGAAGGTGGATGGGGGGATGGGGCAGATCCAGGGTGGGGGCTATAGAAGTCCATGGCATAGGGAAGGTGGATGGGGGGATGGGGCAGAACCAGGGTAGGGCTATAGAAGTCCATGGCATAGGGAAGGTGGATGGGGGGATGGGGCAGATCCAGGGTAGGGCTGTAGAAGTCCATGGCATAGGGAAGGTGGATGGGGGGATGGGGGCTGATCAAGGATGGATCTATAGAAGTCCATGGCATAGGGAAGGTGGATGGGGGGAATGGGGCAGATCCAGGGTGGGGGCTATAGAAGTCCATGGCATAGGGAAGGTGGATGAGGGGATGGGGCAGATCTAGGGTGGGGGCTATAGAAGTCCATGGCATAGGGAAGGTGGATGGGGGATGGGGCAGAACCAGGGTAGGGCTATAGAAGTCCATGGCATAGGGAAGGGGGATGGGGGGATGTGGGCAGATCAAGGATGGGGCTATAGAAGTCCATGGCATAGGAAAGGTGGATGGGGGGATGGGGCAGATCCAGGGTGGGGGCTATAGAAGTCCATGGCATAGGGACGGTGGATGAGGGGATGGGGCAGATCTAGGGTGGGGGCCATAGAAGTCCATGGCATAGGGAAGGTGGATGAGGGGATGGGGCAGATCCAGGGTAGGGGATATAGAAGTCCATGGCATAGGGAAGGTGGATGGGGGGATGTGGCAGATCCAGGGTGGGGGCTATATAAGTCCATGGCATAGGTAAGGTGGATGGGGGGATGGGGCAGATCCAGGATGGGGCTATATAAGTCCATGGCATAGGGAAGGTGGATGGGGGGATGGGGAAGATCCAGGATGGGGCTATAGAAGTCCATGGCATAGGGAAGGTGGATGAGGGGATGGGGCAGATCCAGGGTAGGGGCTATAGAAGTCCATGGCATAGGATAGGTGGATGGGGGGATGTGGCAGATCCAGGGTGGGGGCTATAGAAGTCCATGGCATAGGGAAGGTGGATGGGGGGATGGGGCAGATCCAGGATGGGGCTATAGAAGTCCATGGCATAGGGAAGGTGGATGAGGGGATGGGGCAGAAACAGGGTAGGGCTATAGAAGTCCATGGCATAGGGAAGGGGAATGGGGGGCATGGGGCAGATCCAGGGTAGGGCTATAGAAGTCCATGGCATAGGGAAGGTGGATGGGGAGATGGGGCAGATCAAGGATGGGGCTATAGAAGTCCATGGCATAGGGAAGGTGGATGGGGGGGATGGGGCAGATCCAGGGTGGGGGCTATAGAAGTCCATGGCATAGGGAATGTGGATGAGGGGATGGGGCAGATCTAGGGTGGGGGCCATAGAAGTCCATGGCAAAGGGAAGGTGGATGAGGGGATGGAGCAGATTCAGGGTAGGGGCTATAGAAGTCCATGGCATAGGGAAGGCGGATGGGAGGATGTGGCAGATCCAGGGTGGGGTCTATATAACTCCATGGCATAGGGAAGGTGGATGGGGGGATGGGGCAGATCCAGGATGGGGCTATATAAGTCCATGGCATAGGGAAGGTGGATGGGGGGATGGGGAAGATCCAGGATGGGGCTATAGAAGTCCATGGCATAGGGAAGGTGGATGAGGGGATGGGGCAGATCCAGGGAGGGGGCTATAGAAGTCCATGGCATAGGGAAGGTGGATGGGGGGATGGGGCATATCCATGGTGGGGCTATAGAAGTCCATGGCATAGGGAAGGTGGATGGGGGGCATGGGGCAGATCCAGGGTGGGGCTATAGAAGTTCATAGAATATGGAAGGTGGAAGGGGGGATGGGGGCAGATCCAGGATGGGACTATAGAAGTCCAAGGTATAGGGAAGGTGGATGGGGGGGATGGGGGCAGATCCAGGGTGGGGCTATAGAAGTCCATGGCATAGTGAAGGTGGATGGGGGGCATGGGGCAGATCCAGGGTGGGGCTATAGAAGTTCATAGAATATGGAAGGTGGAAGGGGGGATGGGGGCAGATCCAGGATGGGACTATAGAAGTCCAAGGTATAGGGAAGGTGGATGGGGGGGATGGGGGCAGATCCAGGGTGGGGCTATAGAAGTCCATGGAATATGGAAGGTGGATGGGGGCAGATCCAGGGTGGGGCTATAGAAGTCCATGGCATAGGGAAGGTGGATGAGAGGATGGGGTAGATCCAGGATGGGGCCATAGAAGTCCATGGCATAGGGAAGGTGGATGGGGGGATGGGGCATATCCAGGATGGGGCTATAGAAGTCCATGGCATAGGGAAGGTGGATGGGGCATATCCAGGATGGGGCTATAGAAGTCCATGGCATAGGGAAGGTGGATGAGGGGATGGGGCAGATCTAGGGTGGGGGCCATAGAAGTCCACGGCATAGGGAAGGTGGATGAGGGGATGGAGCAGATTCAGGGTAGGGGCTATAGAAGTCCATGGCATAGGGAAGGCGGATGGGGGGATGTGGCAGATCCAGGGTGGGGGCTATATAAGTCCATGGCATAGGGAAGGTGGATGGGGGGATGGGGCAGATCCAGGGTGGGACTATAGAAGTCCAAGGTATAGGGAAGGTGGATGGGGGGATGGGGGCAGATCCAGGGTGGGGCTATAGAAGTCCATGGAATATGGAAGGTGGATGGGGGCAGATCCAGGGTGGGGCTATAGAAGTCCATGGCATAGGGAAGGTGGATGAGAGGATGGGGTAGATCCAGGATGGGGCCATAGAAGTCCATGGCATAGGGAAGGTGGATGGGGGGATGGGGCAT